>NW_027636103.1:49675-103368 GCF_903797595.1 Erithacus rubecula | reverse complement strand
TTTTTTTTTTTTTTATTTTTTTCTCTTTGCTTTTCTCAAGCCTCAGCTTGAAAGTGGCTTGAAAGTAGGCAGTGGGGCTACCAGAGGATCCCTTCTCAGGACACATCAGACTTGTGTTGTTGCCCTGAAAGTTAATCGAATAGTCAGTTTAAGCAAACAGCACCTTTTAAAGATGAATTTTGGTGAAGGAAACTCCTTTGTTTCTAGGTTTACTTAATTCAAAGTTAGTGCCTTTTACTGTTAACTGAGATTGTGCTTTCTGACCGTCCTACATCAAAATAAAAAAAAACCTTGTCCAAAATTCTAGCACCTTTCCATAGCATTGTTGAAAGTAGGTTTGGAACACAGATCAGTTTATTTACATTTACAGGTGGTACCAAATGAATTTTCGAAGTTATTCTGCAGTTCTTCATTAAGGGACTCATTTTGATGACAAATGGCATATTTGTCTTTACTATCTCTTCAGTCTTTTTTCTTCTGCCAAGCATAGTTCTCTCTGAATCCTTCATCAATTAATTTGAATACTTCATTACATAACATTCTCCTTGCCATACCCTCTTAAAAAGGCATGCCTGTAAAATTCCTTGAGGGATAGTTTTCTGCAGTTTTTCCATTTGTTAGTTTGAGGTTTTGGTGAATGATTGACATATGTGTTTTTCTCTATTTTGATTCTCTGTTTTCAAGATTTACAAGCCCATACTGTTCTGTTCAGGCCACATTTTCTTCCAGCATCTCATTCTTAAACCATTTTTAAAAAGTAAGATAGAAGCAGATTTAAAGATCTCCATTACTGATTTCTTCCTGCTTCTAAAACAAAGGGTTTCTTGGGTGTCTTCTCAGAACTTGGTGGATTGCATAGGCTGTTCTATTGCTTAGGGAAAACAGATTGAGATAATTAAAACAACATTTTAAAAGGAAAGTAAAAGGTAGAGCTAATGTATGGCTGCTGCTGGCAGCATCTGTGTTCCTCTCTAATGCATCTTAATAAGTATTTGTGTCTAGTTCAAAGGTATTTTCCATGTTGCAGCAATGGCTCCATAACCTAATTTACTAACACAGTGTTTTTGAAGCAACTGGTAAAAATAACTTTGCTAAAGGGAATTTTTTGTTTGTTCTAGTGCTAAAGAATCTCATTCATACTTTCTGTTTTGTTGGAGTATGTATCAATCTGTTATTGCTTTACTTAAAGACAGGTAAAAACTATTACTTTTACAGTATAAATCAGATCTTCTGATAAAAGGGAAAGAACAGCAATAACAAGTGTGCAGGATGCAAAAAAAACCCAATCTATTGTACTGAGGTAAGTGTTCTTTTCTGAAAACACTTCAGTAATTTTGCTTCCTGGTACATGAGTCTTATGGTATGAGCTTTTTTTAATGAAATACTTTTTTTTTCATTTTACAAACACATTCTCTTATTTCAGAAGAGTTAAAAAAATTTGCCATGTGTTTGCAATCACTGATATAGAACTAAGGATATTTAAATATTGTGCAATGTCATGGTAGCCCATAAGTTTCCCTCACTGCCCCAAACATCACACTACCTCATCAAATAATTCAAGTTACAGAGATTTTGAAAAGTAGTTAGATTTATACAATTCTGATTACCCTGACAGGGTCAAGGAAACAGTTTGGAAAGTCTGCAATTGCTTAAAGAAATGTCAACAGCTTTGCCTCATGGGAGGAGGTTGTTTAAGTTTTGGAAAACAAAAAGGAAAAGACACTGAAAGAACCATATAAAGCATAACTCACTGCTCTAAATCAAGCAACATTTGAGTTTGGCAAGTTCTACTTCACTTATGTATTTCTGGGAAATCAAATTGTCAGATATTTGAGTTTTCTGCATATTACTTAATTGTAATTGTGAGGAGACTCAAATAATCCTAATCACCTTTACACACATACATAGACATAAATTAATTGAATTAAAAACAGCCCAGTGTTGCACAAATGACAAAGGATCTTCCAGTTCACAAAAGTAAACATTTGTAGAAATAGAATGGAGGAGAAAGATTTCACATCAGTAACAGTGGATTTGCCACATAAGTATTTTTTCAGCCTGACAATAAAACAGGTATTAAATATTTTAGCTTAAAAATGGTAATTCTTCATAAACAATCCTTGACTTCTGTCAACACACATATGCAGGGTGAGCATTTGTGTTCTCACACATATTCAGTTATACATAGTTGTAAATTACTTTGATATAGGTCAGTTCAGTTTCTGACTGGGACTGATATTTTAAGATTTTTTTTTTTAGCATAACTTCACAAATAGTCACTCTACAATATCAGGTCTGTCTGCTTTATTCACAAGTCATTTTAGTGACTATCCAGTAAATATGTTACTGTTCAAAAACCATAAAGTAAAGGGGATCCAGGAGTGGATCACAATAAAATGTACAGGTGCCTAGTGTCACATTTTGAAGAGCGAGTTGTCTGAGTGTCTCTCACTTTTGATATTTAACCAACCCTCTCTTCCTGATTACTCAGTGCCAGCTATCAAGTGTCATTTACCCAGGTGGCAAACAACTCACTGTGTAATTGATGGAAGTTGTCTGTTCAATTGTAGTGAAGATCAGATTGAAATACTGGCAGGTAATGCTGAACTTTAAGATATTCTGGAAGGATTTCTTCTTGTCAGGTGTGCTGATTTGACTTCATCATCATCTCAGGTCCAGGGCACAAAGTTCTCAGGTGACAGCAGCCAGTTTCTGGAGCAAGGTGTGGCCAAGTGAGATAACAATGCTCCATGTTTGGTTATCCCACACACATTCTTCCATCCCCATGCCTCCAAGGAGGAGTAGGAGCTCAGATTGGTGCAGAAAAATCCACGCAGCAACACTGTTTTAGCCTGGATTTAAATTAACTTAGCCTGAATTTCTGTGAAAGACCATTTTTTCCAATGCATAATTAATATAGAATGCTTTCTGCTGTTGGCAAAGGATTTTATTAAGAACTCCAGGAATAGGGTAAAGGATATTTTTGGTTAGCTCTGCTGTGATTTCATAACTGAGAAATCTGTCAAATTTGAAAAGAAGACTTGAAACACTAGCTGAAATATCAGTTTTTCAGGTATTTTCTGTCTCTTCCTTGACTACAAATAAAATCATATTAGAGAATGGGATTGTGAATATAATTATTTTTTTCCTGAGTGCCTGATTAAGAAGGCAGATAAATCACACCAGCAGGTTGTGTCTGGTATGAACCAGACTAGTTTAGCTGTTGTTCTCCATCCCTTGCAATTTTTTGAAGCCTTCATGGTTTCATATAGAACCCACTTCTTCCTGAGAGAATTGTTTAAAGAGCTAGTTAGATGGAAGCACTATGGAAAAAGGAGAGATGAATTCTAGAGCATTTTGTGTGAGTGTTGACATGTTTCATTTGTGTTTGATGATCACATGCATAGATGGGAACATCTTTGCCATTAATCTCTCCTAAGCAGCAGTTTGTATGTGAGCATGTTCAAACATCACATACCTCAGCTTTTCAAATACAGAGCTCATTTTCTAATGCAAGGCTCACATTTGCAACAATTAATTGCAATATAATATAATGTCTACTTCAAGAACAACACAAACTACTTTTCCTTGCCTTCATTTTAATATACCAGACTAAAATAGACACTGAGATATCTCAAACACAGCCATGACATTTGCCTCATTAGGTCTGCAAAAACTATCTGCTGGGCATGAAAAGGTTTGGAAGGAAGGGAGATGCCAGAAGTAGCATGGGCAACACACAAAGAGAAAAAATGACACAATTGACAAGCACATGAATAGATGCCCTTAATAGCTTGATGCAACATAGAGCAGCTGTGTGCAGCTTGGCATTTCTCTGGACTAATATACTAATTGACCAAAGGATGGAGATAAAAAAAAAGAAAAAAGAAAAAGAAAGAAGTCACTGGTCTTTAGTTTGGAGGGTTGTACAATATAGCAATTCTTTTGGTGCATCATCAACACCAATAAATGTTTGTGGAGAGACAGAAAGAAAGAGAACACCAGTCCATAGCAGAAATAGCATGCAGGGGGGAATGATAAAGTTTTGTTCACGGTTACCTCAGTCAGGTACTAAAAAGACTCAGAGTAGGATGAGTGTGGGGCAAAACACACATTTTGAGACAACAGGAAGTTGTCACAACACTTCCACTGTTACTGGAAATTGGCATGATTTGCATAGCACTCAAAAGAGCTTTAGGGGAAAGTAATGAAACAGAATAGGCAGATGCTCAATTATTTTTTCATAAACTATTGCTAAATATCACATAAAGAGTCAATATCACAAGTAAGGTACCACAAGCAGAAAGAATATCTAGTGAGGTGAATTAATGAAATTTAGGAGTAAATAAGCTCTCCCCCCATTACTATAAGTGTAATTTTACATCACCTTTATATACTTAAAAAAAAAAAAAGTTTTTCCTGAGTTTCAAACCTGTGATTTAAAAGTGTGCAAGTCTTTTTACAGAAACAAATTCAGTCCCATTCATGCCTGTCCATTTGCATAGCATACAGTTTCAAATGTGATTTATTAGTAAAATACATTCTTTAATGACTTGCCTTGTTTCTTAATGGGTTAATGTGGAAGCAGAGGGAAAAACTCCTCCCTCCCCATCTCCCCCACCTCATGCACTGGGACAATCTTAATGTTAAACCTGCTTTTACTGCACTGTGAGAACAGCTGTCTGAACCATATCAGCATTTTGCATGCATTGTAAACTGAGGGGAAAGAAAAATAAGTTAATTGAAAATGTGCTGCAGTTTGTGCCAGTCTCGTTCATGTCACCCTGAAAGAATTCCCACCCCTGACACACACTGCTTCAAGAGTTTACAGTTTATCTGTGAGACTCAAGATTTGCATTACTTAGAAAGTGCCAGTTTTTTACAAATACATGGAAATCCAAAGTTTCCTATTCTTTTTTGTTGCTAGAATAGGTTTGAAAACCCAGGAAGATGGTTATGAAGTAAAATGTAAAATAAATTAATTAAGATTAGTTTGTCATGTTGCTCAGAAGGGTAGAACCAGGTGACATCACTGAGTACAACAGCAAGAAAAATATTTTTGCTTAACAGTTATTTTCCACTTAGTCAAATTAAAAAATAAACCAATCAACCAACCAATGATGGCAACAATACTGTATTTAAATTCACAAAATGATACAAGTTTTTTGCTAAAGGAATGAGATCTAAGAAGCTGTTCAGACCAAACCTTCTCAGTAGACTATGAGCTCTTCTGTATTTATGGTTGGTAGAACTTAGCAACCTTCATTTTAATGTTCCTCCTAGTAATATTGGAACATAAAAATATTGGAATATAAAAATTACCTATATTCATATCAAATTTTCCTGATGGGTGTCAGAAAGATGTCCAGAAAAATAAAATTTAAAAAAGCAAAATTGAAAATCAAGTGATTGATTCAGAGGATAAAAGATTTGCAATTCCAAAATGGACTAATAGTTGTCATTAGTACTTATAGTCTTCCGATAATCAGTAGGAAAAGATTCACTGCTGGAACCACGAAAGATTACAGTGTTTTAATGACTACAGAATAATTACCACATGCAAGTATATAACCAAACTTTGCTCATTTACAAATTGGAGAGTAGCAGAGAAAGATGAATGGTGGGTTCACTTCTGCTTATTAAAGGCTTTTTTGTTTCAATGCATCAAAGGCAAAAAACTAAAATCCAGTAGATGTAGGTCTCCAGGGAGGACAGTGAGTCAGGGATTTTCTGATGAGAGTTTTTTTCCATAAAAATTGGATTGCCTGAAGGAATGTATGAACCAGTTTAGATGAGAAGACCCTTTCTGGTTCAGAGAGGAAAAGGGGGAGAAAAATAGCTCATTTTCTCTTACCTCTAAATAAGTAAAATCGGTAAAAATTAGAGCACTTAACTGGAACACAGAACATCTCACCCAACTTCATCCCAGAGATCTCTCCTAGCCACTAAGCTGCTAAGAAAGCTTGACCATTTCTTTTGGAAAACAAAATTAAAACAAAGAGAAGAGAAGAAAGTAAGAGACATCTAAGAAAACCAACTGAGTGATGGTCACTGTGCTCACTTTAGATGTGAAAAATTAAGTCTGCAGTACACCTAATCAAGATAAAGTCAGCCCCTTAAGGTTCAAGCAAGTACCCTGCTAGCTTAGACAATGACTACCCTGATAAATATAAGAACTGGTCACTAGATTTCCAGGGAAAATTTGAGGTTTCCTGAGTGTATGATAATATAATGATAGCAACAAAGCCTTGAGAAGCAGCAGCAGATAGGAGCCCCTGAAGACTCACTTTTCATCACTGATTTGCACACCCACTGTGAGTCATGCTAGGGACAGCACAAGTCTTACAGAACATACTTAAAATTTACATTACAGTGGCAATTTGGCTACAAGCTTCAAGGATGATTTTATGTCAGTTCTGAGTGTGGACAAAATTACTTTTGCTGTCATTCTACTTTGTAAGAAGGCACAGAAAAATGGGACTGAGGCACAAGGTGTGCAGAGCAGCCCTCCACACACACTCCACTGGTTTCCCCAGCTGAGTCCATGCTCCATTAAGAAAATTAAGGAGAAAATCCCCTTATTTCACTGCTCCAGGTGCCAGTTTGCTTTTCTTCCACTCAGTGCAGAATACCAACACATGTAAATCCTTTGAAACATTGCCACTGTGGTTTCTTTCTTCCCAAACAGACTGGGCCAAGCCACTGAGAGCCAATGGCTGACTCTACACTGGAGTAAATGGAGAGCAGCATCAGAGTGAGAGGAGATGCTCTAAATTTCAAATGGGCTTAGTTGAAGGGAGACCACCATCCTTAACTAGTCTAATTACAGTACAGGGTTTGATTTTGAAAGTACATTTTTAATAAACATATCTTCAGGTGCATTGCATTCTTCTTGAAAAGACTTCAGAAGTACAATTACACTTTACAGATCTGTGAAAAAGAACAGATATGCCTTGTCTTTGGAATGGTGCAGCCCCCCCTTCAGTAGTGCTGCCTCCTTGTGGACAAAACCGATACTGCAGACCCCAATCCCCTCAGTAGTGCTGCCCCGTTGTAGACAAAACCAGAACTGCATCCCCCTCCCCGAGTAGTGCTGCCCCCTTGTGGAAAAACCAGTACAACAGCATCCCCCCAAACCCCTTTTAGTGCTGCCGCCTTGTGGACAAAACCGCTATTGCAGCCCACCAGAAGTGCTGCCCTATTGTAGACAAAACCGTTACTGCACCCCTTTGCCACAGGAGTGCTGCCCCCTTGTAGAAAAAACAGGTACTGCAGCCCCTCCACCAGTAGTGCTGCCACCTTGTGGACAAAACCGGTACTGCAGCCCCCCCCCCAGTAGTGCTGCTTCATTGTGGACAAAACAGGTACTGCAGCTCACCCCCAGTAGTGCTTCTGCCTTCTGGACAAAACCGACACTGCAGCCCCCCCTCCCCCAGTAGTTCTGCCCCCTTGTGGACAAAACCTGTACTGCAGCCCCCTGCACCAGTAGAGCTGCCCCCTTGTTGAGAAAACTGGTACTGCAACCCTAAGACCCCAGTAGTGCTGCCTCCTTGTGGTCAAAACTGGTACTGCAGCCCCCCCATTCAGTAGTGCTGCACCCTTGTTGACAAAACCAGTACTGCAGCCCCCCTGCCCCGCCACAGTAGTGCTGACCCCTTGTGGACAAAACCGGTATTACCACTCCCCCTTCAATAGTGCTGCCTCCTTGAGGACAAAACTGGTACTGCAGCCAACCCACAACTAGTGCTGCCCCCTTTTCAGCAAAACTGGTACTGCAGCCCACCCCCCCACCACCCCACCTTCCATAGAGCTGCCCCTTGTGGACAAAACCGGTAGTGCAGCAGGCCCACCCAGTAGTTCTGACCCCTTGTGGCAAAAATTGGTACTGCCGCCACACCTCCAGATAGTGCTGCCCCCTTATTGACAAAACTGGTATTGCCGCCCCCCACTTTCAGTTGTGCTGTGCCCTTTTGGAACAAACCGGTACTGCAAACCCACCCCCCCAGTAGAGCTGCCTCCTTGTGGACAAAACAGGTAATGCAGCCCACCCCCTTCAGTAGTGCTGCCCCCTTGTGCACCAAACCGGTACTGCAGCCCCCCTTCCCATTTCATTAGTGCTGTTCCCTTGTAGACAAAACTGGTACTGCAGCCCACCCCCAGCAGTGCTGCCCCTTGTGAACACAACCGGTACTGCAGCCCGCCCCCTCACTGGTGCTGCCCCCTCTTGGACAAAACAAATAGTGCAAACCCTCCTCCCCACCCAGTAGTGCGGCTTCCTCGTGGTCGAAACCAGTACTGCAGCAACCCACCCAGTAGTGCTGACAACTTGTGGACAAAACCGGCACTTCAGCTTGCCCACCCCTCAGTAGTGCTGCCCCCTAGTGGACAGAGCTGATACTGCAGTCTCCCCACCCAGTAGTTCTACCCTCTTGTGGTCAAAACTGGTACTGCAGTCCACCCCCCAGTTAGTGCTGCACCCTGGTGGACAAAACCGGTAGTGCAGCTCCTCAACAAGTAGTGCTGTCCTCGTTTGGACAAAACAAGTAATGCACTACCACCCCCCAAGTAGTGCTGCTTCCTTGTGGAAAAAAAAGGTACTGCAGCCCACCCCGACAGTAGTGCTGTCCCCTTGTGGACAAAACCTATACAGCAGCATTCCCCAGTAGAGCTGCCACTCTGTGGACAAAACTGGCACTGCAGCCCCCACCCCAGTAGTGCTGGTTTTTAGTGGACAAAACAGCTACTGCAGCTCCCCCGCCAGTAGTGCTGCTTCTTCGTGGAAGAACCGGAATTGCAGCACCCCCACCCCCCGGTAGTGCTGCACACTTGTGGACAAAATCGGTACTGCCACCCCATCCCCAGGTAGTGCTGCCCCCTTGTGGACAAAACCAGTACTGCCGCCCCCCCCACAGTAGTGCTGCTTCCTTGTGGACAAAACCGGTACTGCCGCCCCCCCCCTCACAGTAGTGCTGCTTCCTTGTGGATAAAACAGGTACTGCAGGCCCCCCCCCCCCCATCAGTAGTGCTGCCCCTTGTGCACCAAACCGGTACTGCAGCCCCACTGCTTTCAGTAGTGCTGCCCCCTTGTGGAAAAAACCAGCGCTATACTTCCCCTACCAGTGCTGCCCCCTTGTGAACAGAACCGGTACAGCAGCTCCCCACTATTGAGCAGTGCTTCCTCCTTGTAAACAAAACCGGTACTGCAGCCCCACCCTCACTATTGCTGCCCCTTCTTGGACAAAACCGGTACTGGAAACCCTCCTCCCTTCCCCAGTAGTGCTGGTTCCTCGTGGCCAAAACCAGTGCTGCAGAACCCCTCCTTCAGTAGTGCTGCCCCATTCTGAATAAAACAGACACTTCAGCCCCCCCCATTCAGTAGTGCAGCACCCTTTTGGACAAAATATGTACTGCAGCCCCCCCCTCCAGTAGTGCTGCCTCCTTGTGGATAAAACTGGTACTGTAGCCCCCCCCCATTAGTGCTGCCACCTTGTGGAAAAAGCTGGTACTACAGCTCACCCTCCCTCACTTGTGTTGACTTCTTGTGGACAATACTGGTACTGCAGCCCACCTCAAGAAAAAACTCGTTCCTTCTGTAAAAAAACTGGTAATGAAGCCCCCCTCCCCCCCACAGTAATGCTGCTTCCATGTGGCCAAAACAGGTACTGCAGCCCCCACTCCCTCAGTACTGCTGCCCAATTGTGGACAAAACTGGTACTTCAGCCCCCCCCCCCCCCCTTCAGTAGTGCAGCCCCCTTTTTGACAAAACATGTACTGCAGCCCCCGTCCAGTAGTGCTGCTTCCTTGTGTATAAAACCGGTACTGCAGCCCTGCTTCCAGTAGTGCTGACCTCTTGTGGACAAAAACGGTATTACAGCTCACCCTCCCTCCTGTGCTGCTTTCTTTTAAACAAAACAGGTACTGCAGCCCCCCTCCAGTAAAGCTTGTTCCTTCTGGACAAAACTGGTACTGCAGCCCCCCCTCTTCCCATAGTGCTACTTCCTTGTGGACAAAACAGGTACTGCAGCTCACCCCCCAGTACTGCTGCCGCCTTGTGGTCAAAACTGACACTGCAGCCCCTCCCACCCTGTAGTGCTGCTTCCTTGTAAACAAAACCTATACTGCAGCCACCTGCACCAGTAGTGCTTCACCCCTGTAGACAAAACAGGTACTGCAACCCACCTCCTCTTTCAGTTGTGCTGACCCGTTGTGGACAAAACCAGTACCACAGCCTCCCTTTCCCCAGTAGTGCTGACCCCTTGTGAACAAAACCAGTACTGCACCCCACCCACCACTAGTGCTGTCCCCTTTTAGGCAAAACCGGTTTTGCAGCCGCCCCTTCCTCAGTAGTGCTGCTTTTTTGTTGACAAAACCAGTACTTCAGCACCTCCCTTTCAATAGTGCTGCCCCCTTGTAGACAAAACTGGCACTGCCGCCTCCCCCACAGTAGTGCTGCTTCCTCGTGAACAAAACAGGTAATGCAGCACCCCCTTCCCCCATCAGTAGTGCTGCCCCATTGCGGAAAAAACAGTACTGCTGCCCTCCCATTTAAGTAGTGCTGCCCCATTGTGCACCAAACCGGTACTGCGGACACCCCCCTTTCAGTAGTGCTGATGCCTTGTGGACAAAACCGACGTTGCAGCCCCTCCTCCCCCTTAGTGCTTTTTCCTTGTGGACAAAACCCATACTGCAGCCCCCTGCAACAGTAGTGCTGCCCCTTTGTGCACAAAACCGGCACTGCCACCCTCAGCCCCCAGTAGTGCTGCTCCATTGTCGACAAAACCAGTACTTCAGCCCCCCCTTTCACTACTGCTGCCCCCTCTTGAACAAAACTGGTACTGAAAACCCTCCACCCCAACCCAGTAGAGCTGCTTCCTCGTGGCCAAAACCAGTACTGCAGCCCCTCGTCCCTCAGTAGTGCTGCACCATTTTGGACAAAACTGGTACTTCAGCCCCCCCCCGCCAAACTTTCAGAAGTGCAACCCCCTTTATACAAAACATGTACTGCAGCCCCCTCTCCAGTAGTGCTGTTTCCTTGTGGATAAAACCGGTACTGCAGCCCTCCCTCTTCCAGTAGTGCTGCTCCCTTGTGGACCAAACAGGTACTGCAGCTCGCCCCCCCAGTAGTGCTGTCCCCTTGTGGGCACAACAAGTACTGCATCCTTCCCCACCAGTAATGCTGTCCCCGTGAAAACAAAACCAACACTGCAGCTCACTCCCCAGTAGAGCTGCTGCCTTGTAGACAAAAATGACATTGCAGCCCCTCCCACCCCTTAGTGCTGCTTCCTTGTGGACAAAACCTATACTGCAGCCCCTGCAGCAGTAGTGCTGCCCCCTTGTGCACAAAGCCGGTACTGCAGCCCTAAGCTTCCAGTAGTGCTGCTCTGTTGTTCACAAAACCCGTACTTCAGCCCCCTCTTTCAGTAGTGCTTCACCCCTGTAGACAAAACAGGTACTGCAACCCATCTCCTCTTTCAGTTGTGCTGACCCCTTGTGGACAAAACCAGTAATGCAGCCCCACTCCCCCTCATTAGTGCTGCTCGACTGCAGACAAAACCAGTACTGGAGCCTCTCGTCCCCCAGTACTGCTGACCCCTTATGGACAAAACCGGTACTGCCGCCCGCCCCTTCAATAGTGCTGCTTCCTTGTGGACAAAACCAGTACTTCACCCCACCCACCACTAGTGCTGCCCCATTTTGGGCAAAAGCGGTACTGCAGCCCTTCCCACCCCCCCCCCCCCATAGAGCTGTCCCCTTGAGGACAAAATCGGAAGCCCAGACCCCCCTGCTCAGTAGTGCTGCCCCCTTGTAGACAAAACAGGTACTGCAGCCCCTCCCTTTTTAGTTGTGCAGACCCTTTGTAAACTAAACTGGCACTGCCCCCCCCCCCCTTTCAGTAGTGTCCACCATTAGGTCAGAACCAGTACTGCAGCCCCCAGTTCAGTATTGCTGCTTCCTTGTGTACAAAACTGGTACTGCAGCCTCCCTTCCCTCAGTTGTGCTGACCCCTTGTTTACTAAACCGGTACTGCCGCCCCCCGCTTCAGTAGTGCAGCTTCCTTGTAAACAAAACCGATAATGCACCCCACCCAACACTAGTGCTGCCCCGTTTGGGGCAAAACCGGTACTGCAGTCCCCCCCCCCCGCCCCCCCCATAGAGCTGTCCCATTGTGGACAAAACTGGTAGTGCAACCCCTCCCCTCAGTATTGCCGCTCCCTTATGGACAAAACCAGTACTACCGCCTCCTAGTGCTGCTTTCTTGTGGACAAAACAAGGAATGCAGCCCCCCCCCCCATCAGTAGTGCTGCTCCCTTGTGGACAAAACTGGTATTACAGCCCCCCCCAAAAGTACTGCCTTCTTGTGGACAAAACCAGCACTGCAGCCCATCCCCCCCCCCCCAGAGTACTGCTGCTTCATTGTGGACAGAACAGGTATTGCAGCCCCCCCATTAGAGCTGCCCTTTTGTGGACAAAACTGGTTCTGCTGCGCCCCCCCCCCCTTCAGAAGTGCTGCCCCTTTTATTACAAAACCGGAACTGCAGTCCCCCCGACCCCTTCCACTAGTGTCGCCCACCTGTGGACAAAACAGATACTGCCTGCACCAAGAGTGCTGCACCCTTGTGGACAAAACTGTTACTGCAGCCCCCGGAGTCACTGAAAACTAGGGAGCTTCGCCGAGCACTCTGGCGCTTTGAGGCTTCCTTGTTCGCGTTTTGTGTTTTGCAGCGATTTCTCTCTAACTGAGTTGAACTGACATCTACTGCTCACACAGAACACTCTGCAGCTAGGTCTAGCTACTGCCAAAACACGCCTGGGATGTGGACTTTTCTTCTAAGCCTTCTGTTTTGTACCATTCTGCCTTCCTTCTTGGAAGAGTGCCATACACTCTTTCAACTCGTCATAGCGAACAGCACAGCAGTGTAACTAAAGCTAAGAAGAAAGCGTGCACACCACACAGCATTTCTCCCTTTCCAATGCACAGAGAGATGTGTTCTCTGCATGTAGGAGCCTAAGGGCAAGTGTCATGTTTACGGCAGAAGGCTGCATAACGAATTGGCAAATAGCAGCAAAGCTAGCAGACATTGATCTTCCTTTGTTCCAGGAGTCACTGAAAACTAGGGTGCTTCGAAGAGCACTATAGCAATCTGAGGTTTCCTTGTTTTCACTTTGTCTCCTGCAGCAATTTCTCTCTAACAGAGCTGAACTGACATCTACTGCTCACACAGAACACTCTGCAGCTAGGTCTAGCTACTGCCAAAACACGCCTGGGATGTGGACTTTTCTCCTAAACCTTCTGTTTTGTACCGTTCCGCCTTCCTTCTTGTAAGAGTCTTATGCACTCTTTCAACTCTGCATAGCGAAAAGTACGGAAGTGTACTTGAAGCTGAGGAGAAAGCATGCACATGACATAGCATTTCTCCCTTTCCACTGCACACACCAATGTCTTCTCTGCATCTTGAAGCTTATGCACATGGTAGCAATTTTAGTACAGGAGAAATTCTGAGCATTAGGGAAATTTAGCAGGCACAAACTCAGTGTAAGGCACAGGGCCCTTAACACAATCTGAGGTTTATTTCTCTGATATATGAAGTTGAATTTAGCACTTCTGTAATGTCTGTTTGGAGGAGGTGTTTGGCACTCAAAGAACAGCCAGGCTTCTCAGTGATGGCACTTTAGTCTGGGAGAAAAGCAGTTCAATATGGAATTTTACAGGGAGAAGCCCAGTTTCAATCCCAGGGCCCTGGACACAAACTTAGGTTTATTTCTCAGTGAAATAAAACTCAGTTCACCACTTTGGCAATGTCTATCAAGAGAAGGATTTTGGCACTCAAAGAACAACCAGGCTTCTTATTGGTGGAATTTTTAGTCTTGGAGAAATCCTGATCCTTCAGAAAATTTAGCAGGAAGAAACTCAGTCCCAGTCCCAATGCACTGGAAACAAACAGGGGTCTGTTTCTCACCAAAATAAAGCTCACTTCAACACTTTAATAATTTTATTCTAGAGAAGGCTTTTGGCACTCAAAGAACAACCAGGCTTCAAAATGGTGGCATTTTAGTCTGTGAGAAATTCTGATCCTTAGGGAAATTTAACAGGCAGAAAGCCAGTGTGAGGCACAGAGCCCTGGACACAAATAGGAACCCTTTACCCTTTGAAAAGAAACACACCCTCCCAGTTTCCTCATAACTTTTGGAGGAAGTGTTTGTGACTGCACTTGTAACCAGGGTTCTAAGGGGTGGCATTTTTAGTCTGGGAGAAATCCTGAACCGTAGGGAAATTTAACAGGCAGAAGCCAAATCTCTGTCCCAGGGCCTTGGGCAAAAAACAGGGGCTGGTTTCACTGTACAATAAAACTCACTTCATCACTTTTGCAATGTCTTTTTAGAGGAGGCTTTGGGCACTCAAAGAACAACCAGGCTTCTAAATGCTGGCATCTTTAGTCTGCAAGAAATCCTGATCCATATGGAAATTTGACAAGGAGAAGCCCAGTCGTAGTCACAGGGCCCTGGACACAAAGTGAGTTTTGTTTCTCAGTAAAATGAAGCTGAATTCACCACTTATGTAATTTCTATTTAGAGGAGGTGTTTGGCACTCAAAGAACAGCCAGGCTTCTCAGTGGTGGCATTTTTAGTCTGGAAGAAAAGAGGCTCAAGATGGAATTTTAGCAAGGAGATACCCAGTCTCAGTCCCAGGGCCCTGGACACAAACTCAGGTTTCTTTCTCAGTGAAATAAAGCTCAACTCACCACTTTTGTAATGTCTATTTATAGGAGGCTTTTGGCACTCCAAGAACAACCAGGCTTCTCACTGGTGGCATCTTTATTCTGCAAGAAATCCTCATCCATGAGGAAATTTAACAGGCCGAAGCCCAGTTGCAGGCACAGGGCTCTGGACAAAAAAGAGGGGCTTGTTTTCTGTACAGTAAAGCTCGCTTCATCACTTTTGTAGTGTCTATTTGGAGGAGGCTTTTGGCACTCAAAAATAACCAGGCTTCTAAGTGGTGGCATCTATAGTTGGAAATCAATCCTGATCCATGGGGAAATTTTTACAGGCAGATGCCCAGTCTGTGGTTAGCCAAAAAGCCGCACAGAAGATCACGTGATGTACGCGAAAAATAGGGCCCCCTCCTCTCCATAACGCTAGCCAATCATAATATATTCTGCGGTTATTTAAGCCACCGTTCTTAGAAAATAAATGCATTTCACTATCCACCCCATGGGTGTCAGTGTGTGATTTGCCCGGCCAGTTTGTAGTTTCACCGTGGTTTCTCTCCAAACCAAGCCTTAAATACAAGGCAACATAGTGGTGCCGAAACCCCGGAACGTCCCCTGACCCACGAGTGCGGGCGTTCGGGCAACGTGATTCTCGCTGGAGGAGGGAAACGGCCGAAGCAGGTGGACTGACTTTGGTGGGGAGGATGCTCCCATACCACCAAGATGGAAGCACTTGGCAAGGTAGTGGCTGAACTGCATAAGCAGTGGGGAATTCAATGTAAGCCCAACGATCTTAAATGCACAGTTATGCGATTGTTGAAGTTGGGTGCTGTTAACCGTCCCGTGGACATCCTGCATCCAGGATGTTGGGAGAAATGTACTAACACCCTTGCGCATGATGTAATCATGTCTGGTTCTAGCAAATGTCTGAAAAGCTGGGGAAGGGTTACCCAGGCTTTGGAAAAGGCTTTGTTAGAACAGAAAACGTGGAAAGCAACACAGAATTGTTTAAAAATCACGCTGAAAGTGGGGGTGGGGGCTGCCACTCAGACTGCGTTCAGTGATCGCGCGGCGGATTCGGGTTTGTCGTCTCGGGCTGACAGTCGATTGCGGTCTCAGTCTCGGTCTCTGATCCCTACTCCCGATTTAACCACTAAACCACAACTCCGGTTAGGTTGCAACGATGTTTGCAAGCCTCTGGGTATCCTTAGTGACGTGGGTCCCGAAAACGTTCGGGAAAAACCACCAACCTATGTACCTGACAATGGCGTTGGGTAAGAAGGAGAATGGCAGAGCGAGGGGTTTTTTCCTGTCGTGGCCATGCGCAGTTGTGAACATGAGGGGGAGGGCGCGGATGAAAACGGGCAGGAGAACCAGAAGCCCAATCAGGGAGTGCGCCGCAAAACATGTCCTTATAAGACAAAAAGCTCCCCTGCAGAGAGGCGAAGAAGGGGAGGGAAAGAGCCCAACCACGGGAAACTTAGAGGGTGGAGTCTGACCAAAAAGTACCGCAGCCTCGAAAACCCTTACCATTCAACTTCCTTCAACTCAGACAGAGAGTACGAGTGGATTCGGCGGGTACCATGGCACGAGAGGGGGGGCAAGCAAAGGGACAAAAAGCGATGCCCATCTAGCTCAGAATCTAGCTCAGATTCCAATTCAGATAAAGACAATATACCAGCTGCATTTACCAAACTTATCGGTTTGCCTGTGCCACGCACAAAGAAGCGGGGGCTGTAAAAACCCATGCCACTAACAGACTGGAAAGAGGTTCAGGCTGCATTTGCTGATTTGCCCGAAACAGGGGCACACATATTCCTGGTTAGGAGAATGAATAACAATTTACTGGCATACACTCCAGTAAACCCCAAAGATGTGCAGGCTGTCATCAAAGCCATTAATGAAAAGGGGATAAATTCTGCTATGGTCTCCACAATGATCGATGGCCTTTTCAGCAATGATGACATGCTTCCCTTTGACATTAAGCAAACGTGCCACATGATTTTTGATGGGGCGGGAATGATTGTGTTTAAGCAAGAGTGGAAGAACACTTTAGAGAAAATGCTCGCCAAAGTTAATGGGGATCAACACCCGCTGCACCACTCTAGCCTGCTACGGCTGATGGGTCGCGATACACAAATGGTTAGCCCTCAAGCACAAGCCCAAGGCTAGCGAGCCTCTGAGATTGCAACCACAACCCACGCGACCAGAGAAGCCATTTGCACTGCCTGCAGGATTGTAGCCAAGCCAGCCCCATGGACAACCATCAGACAAAGCGAGAGCGAACGCTTCGCCGAATTCGTGGACTGTCTCCAAGCAGCCATGGGTGCCTCTGACCTGCCATCAGAGGCAAAGGGCCTCGTCCTTGAAGGATGCCTTCGACAGCAGTGCAACCAGCCCACCAAGGAACTCTTACGCTCTGTGCCACCCGGTGCCAGTTTCGCGGCAATGATCAAGCACGTCGTGAGAGAGGAGAACCTAGCTCCGGTCCAAGCTGTAGTCGGCGCTGCATTGGCTCCGCTTCCAGCCGTGGTTGGCACTGCCGTCGCCGAGGTCATGGCCATCCAAAGTCATCGTGGTCACCGTCAACCACCGCCTACAGGTCCTCCACGCCCAAGATCAAAAGGACCTTGCTGGGTCTGGGGTAAGAAGGGTCATATCGCCCGAGAGTGCCGGAGCAAAAAGCAGGGAAATGGGTGAGGGAGGGGGCAGCCGGGCCACATGCAGCCTCCTCCCAGTTGGGATATCCGGCTGCCCAGCTATGTGAACCCCGGGACAGAGCACCTGCTGAACCCACTGCCCCCAGGGAAGTAACCAACTTCATGGCCCAGCCAATGTCCAGCCCCCTAACCCAGCCGATGCCATCGCAAGAGTCAACTACGCCCACAGTAGCAAGGCAATGCGAAAAACGAGATCCCTGGGTGGCCCTGGCAGTGGAATGCAACGTCCCACCAATAATATGGGGAGTCTGTCTACAGTACTTCTATAACTCCACGATAAGCCCCTGGAAAAACTCCCCGTATCATCCTCTATCAGATGACCTCGTCATCAGCGTCCCCTTTCTGGTCGACACAGGTGCAGATGTAACGGTCATCCCACAAACATCTTGGCCTCCAAGCTGGAAGTTAGAAGATGCCTCAACAGTAGGAGGAGTTGGAGGAATCTCCATCGCCCAAAAAAGTGTCGAGCTAATAGCAATTACTTTACATACCGAGAGGGCCTGAAAAGACCATCGAACTTTATGTCCTGTCAAATGTCCCACCTCTGCTGGGGCGAGATGCCCTATCTCAGCTTAGGTGCAGGGTGGCAAATTTACCATAAGGGCCACTCCAGCGTACCCACAACTCCCAATTCGATTGACGTGGAAATCATCAGATCCTGTGTACGTAGAGCAGTGGCCCATACCAGAGCCTTGAATGTCCATCCTCCTTCAACTGGTCCAATGAGAATTATAAAAGGGATACATCGTACCATCTGTTTCTCTGTGGAACACACCAGTGTTTGTAATACCCAAACGCAGTGGTGAAGGCTTTTGCTTGCTTCACGACTTGCCAGCTGTCAACAAGAAAATTCAACCGATGGACCCCGTGCAGACAAGACTACCCAGCAACTCCTTTATCCCAACAGACCAGCCCTGCGCAGTGATTGACATCAAGGACTGCTTCTTTTCAATACCCCTGCACGAGCAAGACAAAGAGCGGTTCGCCTTTTCCATCGTGTTTCCCAATGGGCAACAACCCAATCTTCGATTCCAGTGGAAGGTCCTTCCCCAAGGAACCCTCCTACCATCTGTCAAATTGTTGTAAGTCGAGCCCTAGCGCCAGTCCGGTCAGCAAATCCCGAAGCCACCGTCATCTAGTATATGGACGACATCCTGATAGCGGCTCCCTCACCTGGCCAAGTGGACAGTCTTGTGACAGCAGCTTCTGAGGTCCTGAAAGCCAATGGCTTCGAAATAGCCAAAGCTAAAATAAAGAAAGGTCCTTTGGTCACATTTTTAGGTGTGAAAATTAATGGCTCCTACGTATCACCTCCCACAATCAAGATCCATCGCGACATCAAAACGCTACACGACGCACAGCAAGTAGTAGGGTCACTACAGTGGTTGCACAACATCGTCCTTATTCCACCAGAGGTCATGTCCCTGCTGTATGACCTCTTCAAAGGCAAGCATCCACGGGAGCAAAAAACCATCTCAGAAGAAGCCGCTCACTCGCTCGACTACATCGAACAACAGTTGTCCACTGCAATCCTTTCCAGGTGGAACCCAAGCCTGTCACTAGATTTGTATGTGCACTTCACAAAAGAAGGGGGAGTCGGAGTGTTAGCACAAGGACCTCCTGACCTAGCCAAACCAGTACAATGGGTAGCCCTAGGGAGACTGTTGCGAGCCTTTACCCCAGGAGAGGAATGCCTTGGGAACCTAATCATGAAAGGCGGAAAACTTGCTTTGAGTCACCTAGGTTTCGAACCTGCAAAAATATACTTACCCTTTCGGAAGCAGATCCCATCATCATCTGTGACAATCTCAGAGTGCCTTGCCCTAGCTCTGTTCAGTTTCGCAGGAGAGCTGTGCTACGCTGCAAAGCCTCCATGGACTCAATTGCTGGCCATAGTGGACATCGACCTCTCACAGAAGGTCAGGAACTGACCCCTACCGGGCCCAACTGTATTTACCAATATGTCCTCAACAACTTCCACTGCAGCAGTTGTGTGGCAAGAACAAGACCAATGACAGTGTGTTAAGAAAAGAGACGAATCTCTGTCAGTGCAGCTACTAGAAGCCTCAGCAGTAGTGCTGGCATACAATCTGCTTCAGACCAAACATCTCAACATTGTCACCGATTCCATGCTTGTCGCAAAGCTGTGCCAAGCAATGTCCAATCCAGGCGTTTCCACCTCACCCACTGCCATAATGATTGAAGAGGCACTTTACTCTCATCAAGGCACTGTGCCAGTCGTGCATGTCAACAGTCATAACCCAGTTAAAGGGTTCTATCAAACAGGCAACGACAAAGCTGACGCAGCAGCAAAAGGCCTATGGACTTTGCAAGAAGCTCCTTCACATAGGAGTGAAGGCCCTAGCCAAGCAATGCAGCATTTCAATATTTGATACCAAGCACATAGTAGCCACTTGTCCACACTGTCAAAAGTCACCCCTATGGTCCTGCGGTGTCAATCCCAGAGGCCTAAAGGCCTCAGAGATCTGGCAAACAGACTTCACTATGCCAGCTGCTGAAGCCCATAGCGTGGCTTGCTGTAACAGTCGACATGTACAGCAGCATGATTATAGCGACTCAACATGCCAAAGCTAACTCCAAAGCCACCATTCAACATTGGTTAACAGCCATGGCCTGGCTTAGTATTCCGAAACAAATAAAAACAGACAATGGGACAAACTTTATCTCTAAGTCAGTTCAGGAATTCACAACCAAATGGGGCATCACCCTAAAGCAGGGCATCCCGTACAACAGCACAGGACAGGTTCTAGTGGAAAGGGCCAATCAAACCCTAAAGGCTAAGCTAGAAACTCTGGTTAAGGCAGAAGGGTTCACTAATGCCATTCCCCCACCGGACCAACCACGCCTATTAACAACTGCCATGCTTGCATTAAATCAGTTTCCCATAGGGGACCAAAACCAAGCCCTTTCTCAAAAATATTGGGCCATAGAAGCCATCAGAGCGGGTCCACCAGTGAGCATCAAAAATGAATTAGGGGAATGGGAGACAGGTTGGAAGCTAGTTGTAACAGGTAAAGGGTACACGGGGGTAGAAAAAGATAACGTCACTAAGTGGTGTCCTCTAAAATCCATAAAACCCGTGCTGCCCAAAACTAATGAAACCTCTGAGTTTCTTTTAACAGGCTTGCCGCTGTGACCTATTTTTGTGCTCCAGTACTTTTCTGCTGTTAAGCCTGCCTTATGCCATCCAAGCAGAAGCAAGCAACTACCCCTACTGGCCCTACATCTGGACATTTCACAACCTGCTTACAGGTACAATCATCGGACGTTCCGAAACCAATGCACCCAGCTGGACCATACGTGCAGTAGACATCACTAATGGAAAACTGAGCGGTTTGTACCCAATTAGCCAAGGATTGTACTGGTGTCCCAGTGTTAACCCTTGAAAAAGTTACTGCACCTACCCAGGCTATTGGTTCTGCGGGTACTGGGGCTGTGAAACCATCGTAACAGGTAACCAGTAGAAACCCCCTAAAAAGGACGACGTTTTACAAGTCACTCACTGGCCAAAAGGCTGTGTACCAACCACGTTTAAACACGGTACTAAACCCGGCAATTGTTCTCACCTTACGGTTACTGTTCTACAGCCCCAACACCCAAGCTGGACTCTAGGCAGAACATGGTCAGTGTTCAAATACATGGGCTCGTTCTATCCAGTCCAAGGCACAGTTGTGCAAATTACCAAAACCTCTATGCCAACAATATATACCGCAATAGGGCGTGATAGAGCCATAGCTTTAAGGAAAATTCTAACAACTACCTCTGCAACACCCAAATTAACAGCAACTGTCCCTATACCCAAAAGCGATTTGTCGCCTTTTAGTATAACACTCGAAGCGCCTTCAGACAACTTGCTTATCCAAATGTTGTATGCTGCATTTGTATCCCTAAACGCCTCACGCCCAGACATTACCAAGTCCTGTTGGCTCTGCTATGATGCCAAACCACCTTTTTACAAAGGTGTAGGTCTCACCGCAATATTTACTTACTCCAAGGAGAGCAGCCCTACCCAATGTAAATGGGACACTCCTCGTAAAGGAGTCACTTTAGAAAAGGTGTCTGGCCAAGGAACCTGTATAGGTAATCAAAATTTAGTAAGCCAGAACAAACAGTTTTGTAACATCGCAATTACCCTCATTAAGCAGCACCTATGGGCCATTCCAGCAGTCCCGGGTGTGTGGGCTTGTTACTCCGCAGGCATCACCCCTTGTGTCTCCATTAAACACTCTGACGAAACTAACGATTTCTATGTGCAAGCCATTGTCGTTCCCAGGATCCTGTACCACTCGGACCACGAAGTGTTCTTCCACTTTGAAGAAAGTTTCCATTGACAAAAACAGGAACCAATAACTGCCATAAGCCTCGCAGTTCTCCTAAGCCTAGGAGCGATGGGTACAGCGACAAGTGTCTCAGCACTAGTGTTGCAAAAGCAAAATCTAATGCAGCTGCAAAGGACTATAGATGAAGACCTACTCAAAATCCAGAAAAACATTCTAAGAATAGAAGAGTCCCTGTTCTCCTTGTCAGCGATGGTAATGCAGAACAGGCGAGGTTTAGATCTTCTGCTAATGCAGCAGGGAGGCCTGTGCGTTGCTCTGAACGAAGAGTGCTGTACTTATGTAAACCATTCCGGGACAATCAGAAAATCCATGTCAGAACTTAAAGACAGGCTCCGACGCTGCAGTCAGGAGCTGCAGCAACAAAATTGGTTTAGTTCCCTTTTAGGCCAACATCCTTGGGTTACAGCTCTTGTTTCCACCCTGATGGAACCAGTTATAGTTGTTATTTTTGCATTAATGTTCGGTCCCTGTCTTCTTAATAAGATAGTTCCGTTTGTTAAAGCTAGTTTAAGTGAGATCGATACTATGCTTTTGGAAAAAGGACAGTTGACTTGAAACATTTCAGTCGCTTATTTTATTTACCAGTTCAGCAAGTTGTACAATCCAGTTGCAACCACCCTTAACGTTTAACACAGTTTATGTTTTGCCACTAATGCGTTCGTAAGTTTTTACTAACCAAAATTAACACAAATGAAACTTAACCTTTCATGGAGAGCGGGGAAGTGTAGTCAGCCAAAAAGCCGCACTGAAGATCACGCGATGTACGGGATAGACAGGGCCCCTCCCCTCCATGACGCTGACTAATTGCACTGTATTCTGTGGTTAATTAAGCCACCGTTCACAAAAAATAAACGCACTTCGCCACCACCCTATGGGTGCTAGTGAGTGACTTGCCTGGCCAGTTTGTCGTTTCGCCGTGGTTTCGCCCTGAACCAGGTCGCCCTGCCTTTTACCCCCCAAAAAAGGCAACAGTGTCAAACACTTTTCCTTCATTCCCTGAGTCCATGAGGAGCAGCACTGGTCCCTTGGTTCCATGGGGCCGTGCAGTGTCACAATGGCCCCATCATTACATGAGGTCCTGCTCTGTCACAATGTTCTGCATGGCCCCACAAGGCCCTGCAGTGTCACAGTGGCCTCTTGGTTTCATGAGGCCTCAAAGTGCTGCCATGAATTCCTTGGTGCTGCAGTGTCACAATGGAGCCCTGGTTACACAAGATCCTGCAGTGTCACCAGGGACCCTTGGTTCCATGGGGCACCACAGTGTCACAATTGTTTCCAGAGTTCCAAGAGTCCTTGCAGTGGAACAATGGGCCCTTGATTCTGTTGGCCCCAGGCTCTCACAAGGCTCTCCTTGGTTCCAGTGTCACAATGGCCCCTTGGTTCCACAAGGCCCTGCAGTGTCACAGTGGCCTCTGTGCTTCCATGAGGTCCCAGACTGTCAGCATGGACTCCTTGATTCCATGTAGCCCCACAGTGTCACAGTGGCCCCTTGGCTCGGTGGTGCCATGTTGTACACAGTGTCACTCTGGTCATCTCAGTTCCACGAGGCCCTGCAGTGT
This sequence comes from Erithacus rubecula, assembly GCF_903797595.1. NCBI lineage: Eukaryota > Metazoa > Chordata > Aves > Passeriformes > Muscicapidae > Erithacus > Erithacus rubecula. The sequence continues at coordinate 80,020 of NW_027636103.1, read as the reverse complement.
CACAATGTCCCCTTGCTTCCCCAGGGCCCTGCAGTGTCACAATCATCACAGAATCACCCAGGCTGGAAAAGACCTTGGAGAGCATCAAGTCCAATCTGTGACCAAACACCAGCTTGCCGCCCAGACCGTGGCACTCAGTGCCACATCCAGTCTATCCTGAAACACTTCCATGGACAGTGAGTCACCCACTTCCCTGGGCAGCCCATTCCAATGCCCAATCACCCTTTTATTCAAGAATATTTCGTAATGTCCAGCCTAATTGTCTCCTGGTGTAGCTTGAGGCTGTGTTCTCTTGTCCTGTGACTGTTCCCTGGAAAAAGAGCCTGACCTCCACCCACCTGCACCCTCCTGTCAGGGAGTTGCAGAGAGTGATGAGGTCTCACCTGAGCTTCCTCCAGGATAAACATCCCCAGCTCCCTCAGCTTCTCCTAATGGGGCTTGTTTTCCAGACCCCTCACCAGCCTTGTTGCCCTTCTCTAGACACACTTCAGCCTCTCTATGTCCTTCTTAAACTAGGAAGCCCAGAAATGGGCACAGCACTTGAGGTGCTGCCCAAACAGTGCCAAGCACAGGGAAAACAAATCACCGCTCTGGTCCTGAATGGTGCTGGCCACACCATTCCTGATCCATAGGAGTCCCAGGGGTTGGATGAGGGAAATGGTGAGGAGGGGGTAGGGATAGGGACAAAGTGTGATTGATTGATTGACCATCATGAAGGGTCTTGATTTTCATATCTATTCAAACTGCATTAGAAGGTCCTGGGGGACAATATCAACTGGACAGTTCTGATATCCATCTATAAACAGGGAAAGAACCAGGAGAAAGCACTTCTCCTTGCATTGTTTTCAAGAGAGTATATTCACTTGAAATATACTTTTGAAATCTATTTAATTAGCCACCAAAGAATTGAAAACTTACATTATTCCCAGGGGATTTTCATATGGGTATTTTAAACAAATATTTATGAGCCTTTGTCACTGAACTCCTGAACGGAATTGCTCAAGAAAGAAGAAACCTCTGGAGTAGTAAAATTCATCCAAGTGGCTGAGGATCCATCCTCATCACAGCAGGAATTAGCAATAAGCAATAGGCAATAGCTGACACATTGATCACCCCCTGACTGACCCTACCTGCTGACCATACCCACTAACCTTATCCACTGACCACATGCCACTCACCAGCTAAATGACCATACCTCCAATGACCACACCCACTGACTGTTGTCGTATGAAGAGTTACAGAGCAGCAAGAGAACAGCAACAAGGCACTCTCTTACTTGGTGCAAGAGAGAGCAATTTATTGAAGGAAGCCATGGCTTTAAATAAGATAGTTCGTGAAAAACAGAATACAGACAGTTCATTGGACAAATGGATCCAGCAGGTATTTATCTCTGTTATGATTCTTTCTCTTATATTTACGGTAAAGAAAAAGTCTCTAGCCAGGGAAGACTCCTGGCTGCAGCTGAAAAAGTTTCACAGCCTGAGAAAAAGACTGAGAACCTGAAAAAAAGGCCTGGCTGAAATGTCCCTAGGCCTTTTCAGCCTCGGAGCTTCTTTTCTCTTTCTCATGCTGGGAAACCTTTCCCATGCTGAGACAGTTTCTCAGCTCCAGCCTGAGCCTTTGCCAAGATGATAACATTCGGGAAAAACAGAAAGGAATTAATAATAAAGATTAAGCACCTGGTGTTGACTGAGAAACAGTTCTCACGCTATGTGACAGGATTTGTTTTCTTCTATTGTCCAATGGACTGCTGTTCTGTTCGAGACTAGCAAACCACATTATAAAATGTAGTTTGCTCTTTCAATAAATTGTTTCTTTGGCCACACAGCTGAAGAAGTCTGTCATTATTTATGTGACTCCTAGCGTGCATAGGGACATCTGGTGATATACACCGAGATTGCACTCCACTTGCACAGTGACTGGGACCAGTCTCTGAACTTCAGAGTGCGCAGAGCCCCCGCAGCGCGCAGCAGCTTGAAGTGGCCTGGAGCCCTGATCGAGCCTGGACAACGAGAGCTGCAAGCAAAGTTTTGGCTGTCTTTCTCCCCATCGAGAGAGGTACTCTGTGCTTTTCCCCCTCCCAGCAAAGCAGCTAGGTAGGAAAAACTGAAATAATGGGAAATCGTCTATCTAAGCAGGAGGAAACCATACTCTCAGTTTGGAGGGATGTTCTCGAAGTCTTGGACGCGCCAATTGTGGACGAGGAATTGGTTGCTTTGTTAACGTGGGCCAAGGAGAGCGGGTTCTGAAGATCAAGGAGTGGCCTTTTCTTTGAAAGCTTGGGGAGAGCTAGGGGATTGATTGTATGAATCCCTGTGGGAAGGGGATGTCTCCCCTCTGTTAAACACCTGGTAATCATTAATCAAAAAATAATGGAGGGGGAGGAGGGCAAGGCAGGCTCTGAATGGAGCAAGGCAGGTTCAGAACAGAGCGAGGAAGAGTCTGTTTGCTATTTTGGGAATTTCCCAAAGCCTGAGCTGCCCCTCCACAAAGTCCCCCTGGGCGAAGCATTTGTCACTTAATGACTAACTCATCATTTGGGGTTGTGGGTACGCTTGCGTCTCCATGGATACCGGAGTACTCTGGCTGCCTGCAAAGTGTGTCTGCCCTGACCTGTGACATCAGAGAGAGGATGCAGCTGAGGCACAGCCTTCAAATGCTGACCAACATGCTGATCACCAGCCAGATGGTCCCTCTACAAGCAGAGGATGAACTCTTTCTGTTCCCTTGGAACTGTTTTAAGCTATTGGACATTGTCAGATGAGTTGTTTGAAATGTATTAGAAATTATAAGTCTGGTGAATGGTGGCGGGTTTTTTGTTATTGTACTAGAATTAAGTTTGTTAGAAAGGCACAAGGTGAGAAGACTTCCCTGGACACTTCGGGGTATCTGTGGATCTCCCGAGTGGTGTTTGTTCTCCTTTGCAAAGGGCCCTGTGGAGGATTACAAACACTTCTCTTACTTTTTCTTTTAAACTAAAATGGGGACCTGTGGACACCACTGAGGGCCCAGGCAAAAATTTGCTAGGCCTTTTCAGGCTCAGAGCTCCTTTTCTCTTTCTCACTCCTAGCGTATACAGTGACACTAATGCAGTGCAGCATTTGAAAATATAAAGGCTAAAATCTTAAGGCAGCACAGTCCTCACTGAAGCAAGGGGCCAGTGTGAAGCAGCAGGGCTTTGTGGAACCAAGAGGCCGTTGTTGCATTACAGGGCCATGTGCAGCCAAAGGCCACTGTGATCCTGAAGGGCACCGTGGATCCATGGAGAACATTGTGGCATTGAAAAGCCCAATGAAATAATGGAGATCATTGTGACACTGTGGGCCACAACAGAACTAAAGGGCCATTGTGAACCTGCAGGGCCTCATAGAAGCAAGGGGCCATTGTGACACTGCAGAAGCAAGGAGAACATTGTGACACTGAGAGACCATTTGGAACCAAAGGGCAAATGGAACAGATCTGGCTGGTTTTGCTTCTTGGGGTCTACCTCTCAGGTCTTGCTGACTTGGAACATTGAGGGCTGCCTCTCATCTGCCCCTGGAGAACTGGGGCCCTGTGCTTTCCTTCCTATGGAAAAGAAACATCCATCTTTCCATGTACCCATAGCCAAAATTGATACTCCCCCTGAAAAATTCCCTATATGCAAGGGTTCTCCCAGACAAATTCTGCCAGGACAGGATGGAAAGCTCTGTCTGGCCTTGGACTCTGGTGGTCACCTCTCATCTCAAGGAAGCCCTGAGGAAAGTATTTGAGCAGGTTTGACTACTGGAACATCAATGAGTCTTTCATTCTTTGAAAAACTCAGATGCTGTTCTGATCATGTGTCTTTTTTCTCATTGTGTACTATGCATGAAATGCTATTTTCAGCTAAAAAATATTATTCTTATCACACTAGAAGTGTTATATGACTCAAAGCACCTCCTGTACATATGGATCCAGGTCACCTGTATAAGCAAAGACAATAAAGAATCCAGCAGGAATTATTTGTCTCTGTTTCCAACTGTCACATCTCCTCTGAAGCTGGAGGTACAGCCCCAGCACTTAGGAGGGCTCAAGGGGTCACAAGCTCAGCTCCCACACAGGGAACTTGCAGACCCTGTGGTGCCCCTTTCAGCTTCAGTGCCCAGAGCCTTTCTGCAACCTTCCACCTGCAGCTGCTGCTTCCCTGCAGCCCTGGCCATGGACAGCAGCAGAACCTGGTGTGTCCTGAGCAGCAGTGCCAGCTCAGGGCTCTGTGGGTAGCAGGGGCTGGGCCAGCAGGACAAGCCAGCCCATCCAGCCAGGACACATTCAGCTGGGGAAAGGGATGTCCAGGGAGAGGAGCAAGGGAGTGTTTCTGAACCTGCAGGGAGGAATGCAGAGGAAGCAGCTGCTGCTGCAGGCACCATCTCTGGCCAGGCCCCTCTGTCTCTGCCAGGGTTGCTGTGCAGGTCTGGGGAGAGAGAGGGGCTGGCACTGAGCAGGCAGAGGCAGCCTGTGCTGGGCATCTCCTGGAGAAGGTGCTCCAGGCAGGGCTTTGAGCATCCCTCCAGCCTCTTCCATCAGCCACTTTCAGACCTGGGCACTCCCCTCAGTTTATTGGTCCATTTGTTCTGTGGTTATCTCCCTCCTGCTACTGATTTCAGCACCGTTGTAGGGGCAGCATCAGCCCTGCCCAGGCTCCCTCTTCACCCAGCCCTTGGCAGACGCCAGAGCTGGGCTCTCTGTCATCCCTGGCATGGGTGGGTGGTGGGATGGGACACTGAGGACTGGAGTGGACACTCTGTTGGGGAACATTTGCCCACCCAAAACACACACTGTGCTGTGCCGCGTCTGCTGAGGGGAATGTGGGGCCTCTGCTGGCCAGGAGGGCTGTGCTGCCTCAGGGACAAATGCCAGGAATGAGCCACGGCACAACGACCAGGAGGAGAAATTCATAAATCTGTCCTCAGTGTGTGTTCATGTGTTTAGGAAACCCAAAGCTCAGCTGGAGCTGATGGAGGCTGCAGGCAACATCCAGGGCAAAGTCAATTCAGTCACTGTGTTTGCAGTAAATGGCTGCAATAGGAACATGTCAACCTGCTGCTAAATGAGGCCAGGAGGGGCAAATCTAGGATCATAGAACGGCTTGGGTTGGGATCCTAAAATTTATCCAGTTCCAATCTCCTGCCATGGGCAGGGACTGCTCCCACTGGACCAGATTGCTCCATCCAACCTGGCCTGAACTCCTCCAGAGGTGGGGAGTTTGCAGCCTCTCTGGGTAACCTGTGCCAGGACCTCACCACCGTCACTGGGAAGATTTCTTCCCAATGTCCCATCTCAACATGCCCTCCTTCACCTCATGGCCATTCCCCCCTGTCCTGTCACTCCAGGCCTCTGTTGGAAGTCCCTTTCCAGCTCTCTCAAAGCCCATTTTGGTGCTGGGATGGGATCTAACATCTCCCTGAGCCTTCTTGTGCCCAGGCTCTCTCAGCCTGGCTCCAGAGCTGAGGGGTTCCAGCCTTCAAATGTCCACTGTGACACTGCAGGGTTCCTGTAACCAAGGGTCAATTGTCACACTCTGGAGCCATGGAGACCCTTGTGGCACTGGGGTGCCCCATGGAAACAAGGGGCTGTTGTGACACAGCAGAGCCTCATGGAACCAAGGAGAGCATTGTGTCACTGCAAGGACTCATGGAATCAAGGAACCCATGAGACAGAGGGGTCACAAGAGTCTAATGTGACATTGTGGGGCCTCAAGGAGCCCAAGGGCCATTCTGACACTTCAGGGCCTCCTGAAAGCAAGGGGATCATTGTGGCACTTCCAGGTCTTGTATAAGCAAAGGCCAGTGAGGCACTGCAGGGCCTCATAGAACCAAGGGCCATTTTAAAGCTGCAGAGCCAAGCAGAATTTTGGGACACTGTGGGGCCTGATTGAACTGATGAGAATATCATGACACAGTGAGACCTTATGGAAACAAGTATTCATTGGGCATTGGAGGACTCCTGTAAGCAGGAGTCCAACTATGACATTGCAGAGCCAAGGAGATCATGATGACATTGCAGGGTCTCATAGAACCAAGGGACCACTGTGACACTGCTACAAAAAATCAGAAAAAAAATAAAAAGAAACTGATTAACACCAAGGGAGCAGTAAGAAACAGCGTTCTTTATTCAGCCAGAGGCACAAGGGGAGAATAGCTCCTCCCAAAGGTGTGCGTGCTGAGAACAGGAAAGTTCCTGACCACAGACTGTCTTTCATATGTTCAGTGATTGTCCCAGAAATTATAATCCATTCCCTGAAATCATCAACATATATTCTATCCATTTTACAGATTTGTGATTATGTTCTGGTGGTCTCTTTCATGGTCTCTGGTGGCTGGTAATGCCAGTCATATCTGACTGCTCAAAAACTGTTAAAAGTTGGCAAAACAGGATCTGGTCTCTTTCCAATTGTCCTTCTCACACAATGGGCATTGTGCAGTTCCACGGAACAGTGGGTTTTGAAAAACAAGCATTGTGTGTGCTCCCCAGGTAGAGATGTTTTTTTATAAGGTAACATCCCCCCTTTGAGGCTTGTGAAGATTCTCTTCAAGCCTTCCTAAGCCTCACAGCAGTGTCTGCTGGAATTCCATATTTCCCCATTTCCCAGTAGCCATGCATTTCCCTTCTCCAACATTGCTCCCCAGCACAGCCATGGAGGCTATTTGGACTCTTGGCTTTTACTGAAGCCACCAAGACCAGCTGAGCTGTGTCCTTGCCACAGCCAGCCCTGTCCAGCACGGAAAATTCAGAGCAATTTCTTGTGTGTGCCTGGCCTTGCTGCCAGCCCTGGCAGTGTCTCTGTGGCCCCTTTGTGCCCCTGCCCCAGCCATGGTGGCACAGCCCCTGTGCAGCCCAGCCCAGGACAGGATCATTGCGGGTGGGAATGGCCCCTGTGCTGTGGTGCCCACAGCAGCCCTGAGGCTCTGTGCCCCATGGCCTCCCTGCTGGGCAGCCTCTGCCAGCTCCTGCACAGCCCGTGGCACTTGTGGGCTGCACTGACAGCCCTGTCCTGGCCCCTGGCGGGCTCTGGGCCAGCAGAGAGGCCAGGCAGGGCTGGCCATGGCTGGGAACAGAAGCTAGCACTGACAAATGTCCTGGGCCCCCTCCCTACTCTGTGCATGCCACCAAGGGCACAAAGCAGCCTCCTCTCTGGGCCACTTGCCTGTTCCCAATGCCTTCCACAGGCGCTGGCCCTGCCCCACAAGGGCTGGGCTGAGTCCTGCCCCTGCACGCTCAGCCAGGCTGAGATGGACACTGCTGGTGTCTCTGGCAGGCTCTCTCAGGCCAGCCCAGCTCCCTGCAAGCTGTGCCAGCTGCCCTGAGCTCTGTGCAGCACCAAGGGCCTCTCCCCAGCACAGCCCAGCCGGCTCTGGCCCCACAGCTCTGCTCAGGGCAGGGGGCTCTGGGCAGTGGCCCCACGGCCTCAGCCCCTGCCAAGGGCACAGCAGCCGCTGCAGCTCAGACAGGACTCAGCCCCAGCCATGGGCAAGGTGCTTGGCCAAGGCGAAAGGAGGCTCCCTGTGTGCCCTGCTCCCCTCTCCCTGAGCTGCTGAGAGCTCTGCAGCCCCTGCTGCCATCCCATCTGCCCAGGGCAGCACAACAGCCCCAGCCTTGTGGCCCTCCAGAGCTGCTCCTGCTCCAGGCCCAGGGCCCATCCCAGAGCTGGGGCAGCCACAAAGCTGTGCCCATTTCTGTTCATTCCTGCTCTGATGAGGATACTAAATTTTTTTTCAAAACTAGTTGCAAGTTTATTTACTTCTCCTAAATACATTGTAATTGGCATTGCTTACACAATGTCTTTAGGTCACACAAGAAAGTGGGGTAATTAAGCTGATGGGGGTGAATAATAGCATTTCTTTTAATGCAACAATTTGAAGCAGAATTTTTTTTTAATACATTAGAGCAGATTTGCCCGCTCATGGTGTACGTTGGGAGCTGCTGACAGAGGAAAGCAGGCCTTCTGTGGCTTCTGCTGTGGGGTTACCTCCACTGGAGTCGGTGTGCCAGCGAATCCGCTTTATCACTCCCTTCCTTGGATAGACGGGGGAGAGAAAATAATACAGATGACAACTCATAGGTTGAGATAAGTCAGTTTTCTATAGCAAGGAAGAAGTTTTTACATGCACCAGCAAAGAGAAAAAAAGACCAATAATTTTATTCTCTACTTTCAATAAGAAAGTGACATTCAGGAACTTCCCAGGAAGCAGGACTTCAGCAGGCAGAGTGGTTAATCTGAAAGGAAAACACTGCAAATAGGGAATGCCCTCTACTCATCCTCCTTTTCTTAACTTTTATACCAGAACTAATGTCATATAGTCTGGAAAATTCCTTTGCTTAATTTGCGTCACTAGCCTGGTGTCTTTTCCCAGGATCTGGCCCTCTTACAGCCCCTTGATGGAGGGAGAATGCTGAAAGAAAGTGCTGATGCTGTGCAAGCTCTGCACAGCAGGAGCCAAACTAGGGGTGTGTTTCTAGCTCCTTTCGAGCTCTCAATGCAAAGCAAAGTGAACGCTGTTATGGGAAGATGAAAAGGCTGAAAAGCATCCAATCATGGCTTTCCTGAGAGCTTCCTTGAGCTCCTGGTTCCTCAGGCTGTAAATGAATGGGTTCAGGACCGGAGGCAACACTGCATACAGAACTGAAACCATGAGGTCCATTGCTGGCAATGAGATGGAGAGGGGCTTCAAGTAGACAAATGTGTCAGTGCTGAGGAACAGGGTGACCACGGCCAGGTGAGGGAGGCAGGTAGAAAAGGCTTTGTGTCGTCCCTGTTCAGAGGGGATCCTCAGCACAGCCCTGAAGATCTGCACATAACTGAAAACAATGAACACAAAACAACCAAAGCCTAAACAGAAAACGACCACAAGAAGCCCAAGTTCCCTGAATTTTGAGTTTGAGCAGGAGAGCTTGAGGATATGTGGGACCTCACAGAAGAACTGGCCCAGGGCATTGCCATGGCACAGGGGCAAAGAAAATGTATTCACCGTGTGCATCAGAGCATTGAGAAAGCCACTGGCCCAGGCAGCTGCTGCCATGTGGACACATGCTCTGCTGCCCAGGAGGGTCCCGTAGTGCAGGGGTTGGCAGATGGACACATAACGGTCGTAGCTCATGATGGTGAGGAAGGCAAATTCTGCTGCAATGAAAAAGGCAAAGAAAAATACCTGTGCAGCACATCCTGAGTAGGAGATGTTCCTGGTGTCCCAGAGGGAATTGTGCATGGCTTTGGGCACAGTGGTGCAGATGCAGCCCAGGTCAGTGAGGGCCAGGTTGAGCAGGAAGAAGAACATGGGGGTGTGCAGGTGGTGGCCGCAGGCTACGGCGCTGATGATGAGGCCGTTGGCCAGGAGGGCAGCCAGGGAGATGCTCAGGAAGAGGCAGAAGTGCAGGAGCTGCAGCTGCCGCGTGTCTGCCAATGGCAGCAGGAGGAAGTGGCTGATGGAGCTGCTGTTGGACATGTGCTGTCTCTGGACATGGGGACCTGTTCATGGATAAAGGACAGTGACAAGTCAGCAGAGGCTACTTTGATCCAAACCTGGGCCATTCCCTGTAGACTGTCCCACTGTGACTCACCTACCCTTGCTCCTGCTTGGGTAAACCTTCACCCAAGTTCCTGACTGAGCTTTAGTTGTGCTGTCTGAGAGTGCCAGGAGCAGCCAGGTCTATGATGGGATCTCTCAAGAAGCCATCTCTGCCCTTCTGCCCTGGATTTGTGGCATTTCCTCAGCTGTGGCATCTCTGCACTTCCCCGTGGGACACTCAGAGATCTCCGAGAATCTCTGGCACAGATTTGCACCCAGGAGGGCAGGTCAGAGCTTGGCAGGACACAACAAGGAGACCCCCAGGTGTGCCCATGATGGGATCTCAGGGAGAGGGCTCAGCTCATTCTCCTTTGCCATGGACTGCTTTGTCCACAGCCCCACAGATCCCAGGGAAGCTTGGACACCCCATCCCCATGGGCATCCCTGCCTGGCAGGAATCCCAAGGGCAGTGCCTGACTCAGTGCTGCAAACTCAGAGCCTTCCTGAGAGCAGCAGATAACAATGACAATATCAGAGGAGTGCAGGAACAAGAGAAGATGTTGTGGTGCTGTGTCTGGGAGGGCAGGGCATAGACAGCCGGGCACTCAGGGCAGTGTTCCTATACCCAGCTGTGCACGGCACCTCCCACACACCAACAGTGCCCTCCTGCCCCCAGCATTGCTCTCTTCAGCCCCCTCTCCTTCCCTGAGCATCTCCCTGGGCCTGGACATTTCCCTGCTGAGAGCTGCCCTGTCCCTGCCAGGCTCACAGAGCCCATCCCACTCTCTGTGCCCTCACCTGTCCCACAGAAACCTGTCTGTCTGCAGGGCCCTGCTGGGGCAGGGTCTGTCTGCAGGTGGGCAAGGGCAGATCAGGAGAGCCCTGCTGGGCCCTGCAAAGGGGATGCTGGTGCTGCCCGGGGCTGAAGAGTGGCTGAAGGCCCTTTGGGAGGCTCCAGGCAGAGAGACTGATCACCCAAAGTTACAGATCTGATGTCTCTGTAAATGTTCAAACATTACTTTGGTGATCCTGTGTGTCCCTTTCAACTCAGAATGTTCTGTGATTCTGGGATTACAATTCCTGTTATGCTTCTCTAATCCTTCTGTTGTCTATAATCAGAGGAGAAAAAAACCCTTGCAAGAGTGTTAGAATGGTAAAGTAAAAGCCACACTTTTATTGGAAGCTTCCAGGTGTCCCAGTGGGGATGGGGAACACCCGGCCCCCAATTACAACAATGTATTAATGTTGATTAATTAGGATATTTAACAGGAATATCCAATAGGAGATTAGGTTTCTCCAGTTGCACACCCCTGGGTCAACACACTGGAGTAGGTCCAAAGGCTTTTTTGCCCCAATTATTTTATGACTGCTCACATTCTGGATTAAAAAAAAAAAAAAAAAAAAAAAAAAAAGAAAAAAAAAAAAGTTCATCTTGTATGTCCTCTTCCTGATAATAACACTATATATTATTTCAGGAATGTATTTAGAAGGTCAGCTTATTGTTCTAAAATCTAAGAGAAAGGCTAGGAAATTAACTAGAGTCAATTAAAGATTATAATTGTATGAGTAGATAATAGTAGTTTAATAGAATTAATTAAAAGTTTAATAGAGTCAATTAAGAATTATAATTTTATAACTATGTAATAGCATTTTACAGAGCTATGAATATATGAAAAGTGCATAAAAAGCAAAAATCTCTTTGTCATCACCCCAGTTTTTCTATCCTTTTTCAAGTAGGAAATTCAAAACATTCTCAGGAATTCTCCTGATCTTTACAGCAATAGCAGGCTCACCTTCTTTTGGGAAGTGTTCTCTGGAGCTCTGCCCAGGCTGGTCTGGAGCTGGGAGAAGCCCTGCCCCACCCAGCTCCTCTCAACAGCAGCACCTGCCGTGCTCAGGGTCACTCCTTGTCCCCACAGCTTCTCCCCAGTACTGGGAGCAGATCCCCGGGCTGGTTGAGAGCTGTCCCTGGCCGTCAGGAGAGTCCCTGCTCCAGCACAGAGCCCTGGGCTGCAGCACAGCCATGGGCACCCCTGGCTGCAGCCCTGGCTGCTCAGCCCTGCAGCAGAGTCTGGACACAGAGAGCTGCTTTGGGCTGTGCCTCGGGTGCTGCAGCAGGGAAACCCAGCCCTGCCCAGGGCCACATCCCCTCCCCTGCAGCAGGTCTGAGAGTCCTCCTGGAAGGTCCTGAAAGCTGTGGCATGTGCCAGCTTCAGGAGATCCCTGCAGGAACTGCAGCTTACCTTCCCACAGTCAGAGAGTGACTGTTTCAAACACTGGGAGGATTTCTGCTCTAGCGAGCCCTCATTGAGCTGTGCTCTGTGCTCCCAGCCTAGGCTGATTTTAACCCCTCTGTGCACCTCTGCTGTGCATGGGGTTGCTGCAGGCAGAGCCCCAGCCCTGCTGGGCTGTGCACAGGAGCTGCTCCTGGGCAGAGCTGTCTCTCTGCAGTGCTGCCCTTGCAGGAGATGCCTCTGTGCTGAAGCCTGGCCCAGCTCAGAAATACAGACACAGCAAAAGGACTTTAATAATCCTCTTGAGGGTTGGGGATGTATCCCTGAACATCAGTCCCTCAGAGGGAGCTGAAGAAACCTCTCAAGAACTCCAAGTCAAAATCAAACTCCAAAGTTTCTTCAAGTTTTAACGGATCCCACTGAGGGACACAACTGAGAAAGTGTCCCCAGGTTCCAGTCAGAGGAGGAAATTGGAGGAAGAGCTGACAGGTGGAAACAAAGAAAATCCAAGTCTTGGTGCCCTGGGGCACAGCAGGGTCTGTGTCACTAAGGGCACTGAGGAGACACCTTGTCCTGAGCCACTGGGGCCTCCTGGCACAGTCCCAGCAAGGCTGGGCACTGTCACCACTTGTGCTGCCCTCAGTGTCCCCCCCACATCCCAGTGGCCTCAGGGATCTGCTGGGACCAGTCCCTGGAGAGCCTTGGTCAGGAATGGTCCTGGGGGCTCCTTCATGCTCCCAAGGACAGCAGGTGTTTCAGAGGACTTTGGGTTTTGCTTTTGCCTTGGAGTCTCTGAGAGCTTTGTGCAATCATGGCCTCCAATTATCCATTTTAATTAGTCTCTTGAGAGCCCTTCTCAGTAACAACACTCAGTGGGTGTTATTAATGCTTCAAGATACTTCAGTTTTTTTAAGGTACTTTCCTTTTTCCTTTCCTCTCCATGTCTCAGAAGTTTTTGGGCAATCATGGCCTCTTATTCTCTCCACCGAATAGTCCATGAGGAGCCTGTGTTGGGGATGGATCTCAATAGGACCCATTAATGCTTTGAGACACTTTGGGTTTTTCTTCTGACTTTGCCATCTGGAGAGGTTTGTGCAATCTCCTCTCAGGCCCTGAGGTTCAGGGCTCAGCACCAAATGCACCATGGGCCTCATTGGGATCAAGCAAGTCCTGATAAAACCATGTCTCTGCTTTGATTTCCCTCTGGTCTAGTGCCGTTCATTAGGAAGGTTTGCTGCTGCAGTTATGGAGAAATACTTCAAAGAGCTTCTAAGAAATATGTATTTCTATTTTAAATGATGTCTTTAATTACTGTTTCTTTTTAGAGCAGAAGTGATTGCAAGATTCAGTGATTGATATTGACCCAAGGTCTTTCCTCAGAAGGTTTGGCCTGCTCAGACAAGCTGTGCCTTGAGGTCTGACCCAGTGTGGACAACCTTGCTCCATATTCCCCAACCCCATCCTGTCTGTTCTCACTCAACTGGGACCTGCTTTGCTTGAAGAACTGGCTGTACTAGGCAAAGAGGGATTTTCATCTTTTTGTCTTTTTGAAGCAATCAAAAGCTCCTGAGTTTCCCAATTACAAACAGACACCCTCCTTAAATGTGTGGCAAGCCCAAAATGCCACCAAGGAGGTTTTTCTTCCCAAGGTTGAACCATGCAAGATCTGTATTAGACCTTTGGATTCCTTGGTTTCATGAGCCCTTCTTGTGTCACCATGAACTTGGGTTCTGTGAGGCTCTGTAGTGTCACAATTGATGTTTGGTTACATGGGGCCCCACAGTATCACAGGGGTTTCCTTAGTTCTGTGAGTTTCTGTGGTGTCACAATGGATGTTTGGTTCTATGTGCCCCACAGTGTCACAGGTGTCTTCTTTTTTTCCTGTGGTAAACAACAGCAAACCCCACTGGCAAATCCAAATGCCTGGGAAGAAAGAGAAATGGGGACATTTGGAGTGATGGCTTTTGTCTTCCCAGGGCACAGTGGTGTGGGGTGGGGCCCCGTTGTCCTGGAGATGGCTGAACACCACCCTGGCCATGGAAGGGGGAAGAGGCAACAACCACTGTCCACATGGAACTACAACAGCAGAGAGGTCAGGCCAAAGGCTGGGCTTAAAAGACTGTCACATACACAGGAAACATCAGTGTTAGAAGAAAGATGTATGCTAATGTATTTACAAATCATTAGGTGGGTAAAAGGATGGATGTTAAGTCCTTTGAAATGAGTGGTAATGTTTCTACTAACTTTGGGCAGCAGGTTTGTTATTGGGCCCAGACAGTTTGGCTCCTGAAACAGACAAGGGTCTTCACAAGGCCGAACTCCTGAACTTCAGGGGGAAATGCCAGGTTCAAGGGGTGATATGGGGTATGTGGGTCAGGAAGGTTGTACCTTCCTAGCGCCTTGGCCAGTCAGGAAAGGAAAAGGCCACGTGCAGCTGGGAGTTTCGGATAAAATGAGGCTTCATCTTCTGAAACCTCAAGAGAGAAAACCTTGCGGGCGTGTGCCCCAGTGAACTCTCTCCCTTTTTTCAATTTATGTTGAAGTACTCCTCTGTCTCCTTAATGGACATAAACCTCTTGTCTTTAGGGATTTTCCTGACAGTGAAAACGTGGAATCTCATGGAACCAAGTGTCCACAGTTTCACGGCGCAGCCTCATAGAGCTCTGGATCCCATTGTGTCACGATGGGAACACATGGCACAAAGGCTCCACAGTGGCACAGTGGTCTCTTTCCTGTTGCAACCAGCATGGAACAAAGGCTCCCTAATGACACTTCAGGGCCTTACGGAATGTAAGAGATCACCCTGATGGAATGGAAACTCATGGAATAAGAGCCTACTGTTTCACAGCCAGGCCTCATGGAATGCTGGAGACCATTGTGTCACAATGGAAACTCATGGCACAAAGGCTCCACTGTGACCCAGCAGGGCCTCATGGAATCCAAGAGACCATTGTGATGCAATGGAAATGCATGGAACCAAGGCTTCATTGTGACAATCCTAGGGCTGATGGAACCAAGGAGACCACTGTGGTGTAATGGAACCTCAAGGAACCAAGGGTTCCTTGTTCAATTGTCAACATATCAGGCTCTCATAAAACTAAGGAGAACATTGTGACACAATGGATTCTCATGGAACCAAGGCCCAGTTCTGACAAAGCATGGCCGGAGGGAAACCCAGTGCCACTGGGACATCTCCAGCCTTGGAGGAAGCGAGTGTCCATTGTGACACAGCACAGCCTTGTGAATCACAGGGGAGCACAGTGACACCATGGGACCGTGGGGAACCAAGTGTCAATTGTAAAGTGGAGACCCATGAAAGCCGGGACACCATTGTGACACTGTGGAGTCACATGGAAGCAAATGTCCACTGTTTCATGTTGCAGCGTCCCAGAGCACAGGAGATAGTTGTAATACAATGGAAAAATGTGGAACAAAAGCTCCATAGTGAAAACAAGGCCTCATGGAATTCAAGAGACCATTGTGATGGAATGGAAAGTCATAGACTCAAGTGTCCACTGTTTCACCGTGCCTTATGGAATCAAGAAGACCATTGTGGTGCAATGGCACCTCAAGGAAAGAAGGGTCCGTTGTCAGACCAAGGCTATACTTTGACCAAGTGGAGCCTCATGGCACACAGGTGCCACTGGGACATTGCCAGGCCCAGAGGAAACAAGGCTCCGTTATTGCACAGCAAGGCCTCATGACACCCAGGAGAGCACTGTGACACAAGGCAGTCTTGGGAAACCAAGTGCCAACTGCAAACACTGTGGGGCCTCATGGAAGCCAGGTGCCACTTGGATAGTGCCAGGGCATGTGGAACTCAGTGAGCATTGTGACACAGCACAGCCTCATGAAACTCATCAGACCATTAGGACAACCTGGAATCTCACAGATCCAAGACTCTACTTCACCAAAGTGGGGTGTCATGGGACTAGAGGTGCCTCTGGGACTGCCACTTCTTGCAGAATCCAGTGTCCATTATGACACAGCACAGCTTTACGGAAACACGGGGACCATCGTGACTAAGTGGAATCTCATAGAAGCATGTGTCAATTGTGAGCACAGCATGACTTCATGGAACCCAGGGGCAAGTGGGACCGGGCCATGGCTCATGGAAACAAGGGACCATTGAGACACAGAGGGGCCTCTTGAAACCTAGGAGAACATTGTGGGACAATGTAATCTGATGGAGCCAAGTGTCAGTTGTCAAAACAGCAGGGTCTCATGGAACCCAAGTGACCATTGTAACTCCATGGAATCTCATGGAACAAACTGTCACTTTTAACACAGCAGGGTGTCATGGAACACAGGTGCCACTGGGACATTGCCATTGCTCATGGAACCAAGTGTCCATTGTTGCAGCCCCTTAGGAATGAGACTCAGACACCGAGATCCTTTTGCTGCAAAAGAGTCCACTTTATTGTCTTAACTATCTCTTTTTATGCATTAGTGTATAAGGGATACCTTTTCTAACATACAATCTGATTGGTTACAATGTTTTCCTTTCTATAAAAGCTACTTGTTAATAGGTACATCTAGGATAACATAAATCAAATAAAGCTATTGTAAAATCATCTCTTTGAAGTAGTTCTACTATAGTCAAAACAGGATCTTGTCTCTCCAGACGCGCTTTCCTAAATCCTTGAGCAGTCCATGTAAATGTTTTATGACTTTGTTTTCCTTCTCTGAACAGTCACAAGGACACCATGACCTATGTTTCGCCTTTTCATTGTCCCGGCGTCTTGCGATACACTGGGGTGAGTGTCAGAGCTGCAGCTAGGCTCCCAACAGTTTTTCAGGTTTTTTTTAACAAAAAGACTAATATTTAACTAACAGCACAACTACAGCCTTTTTTTTAACCTTTTGAAACCCCCACTTCCCATGGGCAAAAAGCAAAAGTAAGAATCCACCCTCATTCTTAACCTACCCCATGCACTCAGATGTTTTCTGCTTGCTCCGCCTCTTCATTCCATGCAGGAATATGGTTGTATTTGGTTCTTTGGAAAGGCCATATTTCAGCTTCAGCACCCTGAGGTTTCAGTGAACATCAGGAACTTCACATTTCCAAAGCTGTCTTCCCCCCATTTTCCTGGCTGATCACTGACACCCCAAGTCATGGATCACATCTGGGAATTACCACATGGACACATTGCCAGGTATCCAAAGCACTTGTACTACAGATTGCAGTCAAATCCCAGGATAAGTAAGTGCAGGTGTATAATGAAGCCCACTTAAAATGAAACTGGTCTCAGGCTTGGGATATAAGAATTCTGTAGTAAGATTTATGACGTTTAACAGGAACTTCATTATAAAGAAAGTGACTTTTATGTAATAAAAAGCATCTCTCTCTGAAGAGGAATGATGTGTTAACATCAGCAGAGCTGTGTTTCAGTGTTTTCTGTTTGCAATCCAGCACCATCATTGTCACCTTAAGTTCATTAATTATTCTAAAAATGCCATTACCCAAATTCAATTGTATGCAATTTTTAAATAATTTTCTTCAGAAAGCGGCATTTCATCTATTTTAAGTCTAAATTTTCCAGTAGAGCTTACCCTGTGTTCTTAGAATTACTCAATGCATGAAAATACAAACATTAGTAATGAGCCCTATTAACACAGATTTCACTTCAAGCTAACTTAGATTTACTTCACATAGCTAAGTGAGTTCATTTCACTGGAAGAAGATTCTCTAAAGGAAAAAACATAACTACTGTGGCAGACATTGCCCAATACATCGCTGAAAAGTAAATTCTGATTGGATTTTTTTTCATTCCTCCTGCCTCCATAGCACTTTTAAAAATACAGTCTTTTAATGATTGTTTAATTTTCATGTAACTAGAATATAAATCCTTTACATACTGCCTTGCTGCAGCTGCAGCATAATGTCTCACTTTTCATGGAAAAAAAACCTAATTACATGGTTCACCGAATTGCCTGTGGTAACACATCAATATTATTTACATTCAAAAGTTGGACTTGAGTTTGTTCTCAGCACTCCAGTTAATTCCAAGCCCATTTTACACAATAGTTTCCCTGGATTCATTAGTAACACCTCACTCTGCTGTTATTGGGAGGGATTCCCAGCACTTTCCAGGCAGTTCCACTTCCACAGTTCTACCCCACTTTAAATATCCTGGATTTGCTCTAAGTCTGGCCTTGCTGGAACAGTTCTGCCAAAGGACCATCAAATGTCCCCCCAGAAGGCAGCTGTTAATGTTGCCTCTGGAATACCAACTCCTTTGCCCACAAAAAAACCAGAGGAAAACAAGAACTATTGTGTCAAATAAAATCTAAAGGTTAATTACTCAAAATTTCAACTATTTCAGTCGAACTGGGCTTACATTTGGAAAGCAGAAAGATTATGAGGAAGCATGAGGATCCACTAGAAAATTTCTTGGCTTTACCTTTCATCAGTGTCTTTTCTTACCTTTTTTCAAGAGGTAATTTGTTGCAATCAACAGGAAAACCTCCAAATTCCCAGCCACGAGCATAATTAAGATGTTAATTCTTGAGTGATATAAATAAAAGAAAACAATAAAAACTATTTACATATAAAGCTTTTTTATATATGGCCCTTTGGTAGATTTAAGCCTTTTTTATAACTTTTTAGGCTTTGATATTGCCAGCTGTAAGAAGAGGGAAAATGCACTATGTGAGAATAAGCCATGGAATATCTTGAGCTGGAAGGACCCACAAGGATCAGTAAAGTCCATTTCTTGCCTAGAACTGGTAATGAATTCAAAAATGCTACTTGTACTCATTGGATCCTACTGTGAGCACTGAGATTGCATGTTGTGTTGAGACAAAACCACTGAAGGAGAGAGGAATTAAAGCAAAGGTATGTGCAATCACAATTCCAAACAGGACACTCTTTTTTTTTTTTTTTTTTTTTTTTTTATATAATTCCCATAAACCAATTTTCAAGTAAAAGGGGTAGAAGTAGGTGGTGGGAAGAACATTTATTTTTAAAAGGAAACAAAACAAAATTAAGACATCTCGTCCAGACACAATAAGGCTCTTGTCAACTTCATGTGTATAAAAGGAGTTGGCATTTTCCCATGAAGCGATTCCTTAATCCCAAATGATGGCATAATAACCTCATTTAATATGCCTCCTTAAAAGAAAAAGTTTATTTTGTCTAAGCTGAACTTCAATTGGCAATCACTGGACACCAATTACCAGTGTCAGATATAAGGGTCACAGAACAATTCTGAGGGCTGAGAAAGTAGGAATTCACTTTTCAATCCCATCTTCTTACCAAAAGAATGGAAAAGTTGAACTTTGTTTTCATGTCTTTGGGAATAATCTATGCTAGGCAATTCAGAAAATGCAAATGACTTTTCTTATTGAAAATAATCAAGCCAGAAACAGACTTTTCAATAACTTAATATTCCAATAAAGTCTTCTGTCACAGGAACCTACTTGTTAATTCCACTCCGTGCTCAAGAACCGGCAATTAACCATTTTCAGATTTCACTTCAAATTATTAATAAGTGGTACTCAGCTGCTTGATATCCATTGCTGCTTTTTAAATGGAAAGCCTTCCAAAAGCCTTGCATTTCAGATCCTTTATTCCTTGTTCATGGGCTGCTTTTCCATGCCCTGTCTGCTCTCATTCCTGCTACCACTGGGCATGACAAGAGTTCTGGGGTTTGTGGAGTTGTTGTTGCAATTAAAATTGCTGTGATACACATCCCATGCTTTCACCAAAGCCCAGGGATCCAACATTTGGGCAAAGCCAAGGAAGTCTCCAAGCCAGCTGTAATGCAATTCCAGCAGCAACCCCTCCCTTCTTGCCCACTGCCATAATCTCATAGTAGAATGAAAAGACTGAGGAGCACTGTCATTTGAACAGCCATTTCATGGCAAGGGGGCTCAGTCTTCATTTCACACTTTGCTTCACACACTTAAAATACGTTTGAATAGGCAGGAACATCTTCTCATTCAATAATTAATGTATCTCACTACAGAGCTTAGAACATACTCTGTAATTCCTGACAGAGCTTCCAATTCCTTGCAATTGCAGAAATAAGACAGTACCCTGCAAGAACCTTAAATAGGCTCAAATTGAAATGGAAAGTAGATTTTTCATTACTTTATTCTCTTATATTTGTGGAACCAAAAATAAATTTTTTCCAAGTTTTCCATTTGTTTTTTCTAATCCCTAATAAATGCTGACAAGCACTAACTACTAAACATTTACAGGCTAAACATTGACCTTATTTAGAAGACTTGACTGATGAATGAAACTTTGAAATCTGGCAGTTCATAAGAGAGAATCGAGAACCCTTCTTAGCAGGAATCAAAACAACTACATTTAGTTCTGGGGCAAGTTGCTCTCCTCAGGAAAAATCCTTTACAGACAGATCTGACACGTTCTACTTTCTTGTAGGTAAAAAATCAGCAAATTTCAGGTAGAGAAACAATAGCAGAAATTAATTTTGGTGTACAGTCCTCTGGGTTAATGTTGGTGCCCTGCACACAGCTCTTCCCACAGGCAGCATTTCTCCCTCTCCACTTTTATCAGCACCAGGGGATTACAGCTGCGCCAGCCCAATATGCCAAGAATTCATAAACAGGAACAAGCTGAAGCTCCAGGTTTTTCCTGTCACAGCTCAAATTTCAGCTACGTTTTTAAACTTTCCAAGCTGCAAAGATCATGTGCAATAATCTTTCAGGAAAGACTTGGCTTATTCATCCAAGATAATCTATTCTTCATAAGCGTTTCCATCCAAATTCTTATATCCTAGGGAAACAGTATATTTTTTCTGGGGAAGCAGCTGCAGAAATTAATGGATGAAGGGCAATATATGAGATAGAAATCCTAAATACCTACCAGAATCAGTGAGCTCAGACACACAAGCTACTAAGCTGATAGAAGTATGTAGTTTTATTTAAAGAGCTATAAAACATGCAGAATTTATTCATTTTTGAGTTCCTGTTTCACATCTGGCCAGCTTTCCAGAGCCCACCTCCAGTGCTGTGCTAAAGTCACCAACCTGTATCCTCAGTAGTGGTATACACCATAATCCCTGCAGTATTCCTGAGAACTCCAATATTCTGTACCACAAATGCAGCCAAGTGGAATATATCTACAATTCCACTACAGAGATTATAAATTGATAGACAAAACTGTCAGAGAATTATAGAATATTCTGAGTTGAAAGGGACCTACAAAATCATCAAGTCCAGCTCTTGGAGTGGTGTACAATGTCAGAATAAACTGCTATTTGCAAAAGCAAAGAAGGGATCTGAGGAACAGATCTCTCTTCCCTATAATCTCTGTGGAACTCGCAGGGTCCAGGGCATGGGTGGGAGAAGAGAGAAAACCCAAGAGTTGAGTCTAAATTCTCTGTGATGCTCCAGATGGTATTTGGTCACCAAATGCAAATGAGAGCTCTGCAACTTGCAAATCCACAACATTCATGTCAAAAAAGCTGCCAACAGTCATAAATTCCCTCCTCTCCTTCCCCTTCTTCTGCCGGATACACAAAAAATGGATTTGTGGGAAAAGGTACTGTGGCTGGAACCGCTGCCAAACCTCTCCAGGCAATATCATTAAACAGCATTTATCCTTCAGAAAACCAAACTTCAACAAAATAAGGCAACGCCCAACTTTTTCAGACTTACAGAATCACTCCAGTTTTTCCTCACTCACTGACCCCACCCCAATTAGCTTTTTCCACCCAGCACTGAATAAAGATCTTCAACTTCTCATCCATTTTTAAATGTCACCACAATAAAAACCAGAACAACATAGTCAAGTCTGGCAGGAAGAAGAAATGTAGGAGAATGTGCAAGAGACACCCCTGAAGTTCCCAGCTGCCTGGTTAACCCAACCACTCCACTGATCTATAACTGCTCTGCAAATAATTGTTTTAACTTAATCTCCCGTGACAGCATTTAATTATCCACAGTTTTGGAAAGCTACTACATAAACAATTCTCCTCGTACCTCCTGTTTACAACCAGTAAGTTGTTTTCCCTATGGCTATTTGAAATGCTTTTATTAATGGCAGATTCGTTGTTTACCAAATCTTCAATGTTATAAAGATAAAAGAACCCTTAGAATTCATGAGCAAAAAAGTTTTTGAAGTGCTTCTGGAAGCAAAGCCTCAGTTTGGACTTTTCCTCCGTCTACTGAAAGCAATAAATATCATACAGCACTATTGGAGTGACTCTTACCCAGAAAAACCAAAAATTATCATTTAGACTTGAATTAATAAAACATAATATTTAAAAATTAAATTCTTTGAAATTCAGTTCTCACTAAATTATTTCACTTTCAAAGCACAAGATCTAGGCAGGAAAATAGAAATCCAAAACTTTGTTTTTGATAAGAATTCATGATCTCACTAACAGGCATTATTCCCTAATGTTCCTATATCTCAGATATCCAATTTGTTTCAGATTTGCAGCATCAGATTACTGGGACTTGTGCTCCTGTACATGTGAATGCAACAGAATGAAGTTCTGACCATGGAACTCTAAGTCACAGTGACAATCCAACCTGCAGGAGCAGCATTTTAAGCCAAAGCACCTCATTTCCTGAGCAGGTTATTTCCCCTCCCCCCAAAAAAAAGCATAATGTTACCCTGGCCAAGCTGACAGGCAAGGAAAACTCTGCTTCAGTAGCTTTCCTATTTTCTGTTTGTAAGCCCACATTGAAAAGCCCTTCATATTTTCAGGAAGTTAACTTCAACTATCATATAGTTCAGTATTGTGGCCTGTTTATACAATAAAAAGCAGAATAAATTTGTTCCTTTTGCCTTCTGGCTGCATGAAGCAGTGAACACAAACTGTGTCCTTTGTCCTGTCTCAAGGAATCAATGGACATAAATACCTTGTTCTGGCAGAATTTGAGGCTCAATATTTTGTCAATACTGATGTTTGAACTCTAAAATATACTGAACAGAGACCGACAGCCCTATCAGCAGGAAAATGTACAACACTTAGACAATTTACATCACTTTGAACTATATCTGATAAGTCACTACAAGTGTTTCAATGTGCTTTTAATATAGAACAAGGAAATCTGTCCTTGTAGGATTTACACATGTGACAACAGAGGAGTTTCAGATTGAATTCCACTTAAAAGTTACTGCTCTGAAGGCTCCAGGCTGGAGGCTGGAACACCCTGAGTGCTGTGTCCAGGTCTGAGCCCCTCAGCTCAGGAGGGACACTGAGGGGCTGGAGCATGTCCAGAGAAGGGAATGGAGCTGGGGAAGGGGCTGGAGCCCCAGGAGCAGCTGAGGGAGCTGGGGAAGGGGCTCAGCCTGGAGAAAAGGAGGCTTAGGGGACCCTTGTGGCTCTGCACAACTCCCTGACAGGAGGGGACAACCAGGGGGGTTGGGCTCTGCTCCAGGGAACAGGGACAGGAGGAGAGGGAACAGCCTCAGGCTGTGCCAAGGGAAGCTCAGGTTGGTCACTAGGAGGAATTTCTGCATGGAGAGGGTTGTTAAACATTGGCTGGGGCTGCCCAGAGAGGTGGTGGAGTCCCTGTCCCTGAAGGTGTCCAAGGAACACGTGGACGTGGCACTCAGTGCTCTGGCTGGGGGATCAGGCACATGTTGGGCTCACTGACCTTGGAAGTCTTTTCCAAACTAAATAATTCTGTGGTTCCATAAAATTTTGAACCAGGTAATGTGTGACAGTGATGCTTTGCTATACTCTGCCCCATACTGCACCCAGCAGAAACAGGTTCAGCTGTCCAGACATTTAAGTGGATTTCCATACCTCCACTGCTGGAAGCAGCATCACATTGTAACCAAGATGTCAGATATAAACAAACTCCATCAATTTACAACAGAAACAGAAGCATCACCTGTGACTCCCCTCAAATAAAAAGCTACTTAAGTCCCATCTACTGCATTTGAAATATTAAATAAACTATATTTCACTAAGAGAAAAGCATATATTATTAAAGCTTTGCTGGGTAAGTAGAAATATTACCCATTCCCTCATTCAAAACAGGTGCCTCATAAAAAATGAATGTCAGTGGAATGGCTCAGCACAGCACTTGTGAGCCATCTCTTTAATTATACATGATCATAGGGCTACCTGCATGGAACACACCCCAAGGTACTCAGGCCTCCATGTCTGTGATTTTACAGGCTCTGGTGCCAAATAAACAATCTGGCAGCCATCAAAGCTGGAAGTTTGGAATGGTGCTTAGAACAGAATGAAAAGAAACAAATATACCATAACCCAGGACTAAACAGTGCAGGGTACAGGTGGGAGATAAGGGACAACTCCAGCACACTTGAGAAACAAAATATCCTGTGTACTTGAAACAAATTTTATCACCAAGTCACCAGAAGGTCTAAAGGTCATGAGGATAAAAAAATTATTGCAAGAACCTGATCCTTATGAATGTGTTGGTTTTTTTTTAACTACCAAAACTGGTTAACTTCAGTCATTTTCTTGCAAAACACAAGGTGAAAATGGAGGTAAAATTCATACGGCCTAACAAAACACCTTTTAGTTCAGGCAACTAAAACTTGTCATACAATACACAACTGAAAAGAAAATAATATATACTGGATACAGTCAAATCCAAACAGGATCATAACAGACACAGTAGAAGTAACTTTATCATGGTAAGGCTCCACATTTTGGAGACTCTGAGGGCAATCCCAGCTGCATAAAGCCTATAATCCCCAACCTATCACTGTCACCTCTGACCTACCTGCCCCTTCCTGCCTCCTGTTCCATTCACTTCCTGCAACTCGCCTTGGATCATGCTCAAATCCTGCAGCATGAGCAAGGAGCAAGTCCTGACCTCATGGATTTATGTGGGGTGCCATGGAGTTCACCTGATTCTACAGAAGTGATTTATTCCATCAGCTACTACCTTATGCCCAAGCTGGGGTATTATTATCATCATCACTCCTTAAACTAGAATCTACTCTATTTTTAGAGATTCCACAAAAATCCAAGTCATGATGATGTGTACAGGTCTCCTGAGCTCAAGTTCCACTTTGCATTTTATCACATGGCAAAGAAAGTCAAATTTACAGGGTTTTTTTTTTTTAATTTTCCTGTAGGTCTTAAAACACTATGACAAAATCACATAAAGTAACAAATTAAAGCATTAAGAAAAATTATTTCCTTTTCACTGGAAAAAGAGAAGCAACTGAGAAACAAGGAGTGTCTTACAGTGCAGCTGGCGGTGGATGGCATCGGCCAGGTTGGGCTCGTCCCCCAGAATATCCAGAGCTCCTGGCAGTCGGGTTCGACGTCCCAGCGCCACTGGCACGGCAGGCTGGCCTGCAGGCAGCGGATGGAGCTCAGCAGGACGGGATCATCCTGGGCTGGAGCTGAAATGATGGGCCACAGTCCCCATGGCCTTCAAAGCTGTACCTACGCCATGTGATGCCCATGAGTTCAGCCTATGGGAAACAAACAAACAAAAAAAAACAAAACAAAAAAAGAAAAACGTCATTGGATTACTTCATAATTTAATATTCAGAGTTTGTTTCATTTTCATTGGTTAATTCCGCAATTCAAGTTCAAAAATCTTCCTATTCATAGATTTGCCTTTATTGCCCTTCAAGGTAAAAAAATGAATAAACAGCACTGAATAAACCTGGCTTATCCCTGCATTTAGGTTTTCACAACCTTACTCGCTTCTATTCATTTCTATTCTATTCATTTCCAACAGCTTCATTCAATTTCTAACCTTATTGCTATCTTATTGTCATCTTACAAGTTCGAATGGGAAAAAACCAAACAGGGAGAGGGAATAAGCCTCATTCCCTACAGGCTGCATGGGGGCCACGTGAGCTCAATGTCAGCCCAAAAGTTGGCCACTTGAAAGCCACAAACAAAGTACCATAGCACTTAAGAAACCTGTGACTTACTGGAAAAGCTAAAACAGCTTCACATTGTGATGTTACAAGTTTACCAAATGGGCTTTTTATTTTGCCCAAAAGAACAAAAGCAGAATATGGAATTTGCCATTTACTGCCTCTCAACCAGACAGAATTCTCTTATCAAGGAGGAATTAAAAGAACAGATTTGCTATCCAGATGTTTGGGAAAGGTTTTCCTTGGGACTGGACAGGTTCTCCAGGGAATGGGCACGGCCCCAAGGCTGCCAGAGCTCCAGGAGCGTTTGAACGACACTCTCAAGGATGCATAGGGTGGGATTGTTGGGGTTTCCTGGGCAGGGCCAGGAGTTGGATTCAATGATCCTGGTGGGTCACTTCCAATACAGAGTGTTCTGTCATTCTGAGATTTTCCTCCACTCCCAGTTTGCCCCATCCCTGTTGTACCCTCCCCCTTTCTCTCCTCTCTCCAGCACATGACAGGGAAACCCCCAGGACAGTCTGGTTGTTATCAAACACACCTGGTGTGTGTATACCCTGCTCACAGTGGGCTTGTACTCTACTCTCCAACCTGTTACCACATTCCTGCTGCTGCTATTCCCTGCACTGCTTCATTTCCAGCGTTCACACCTTCCCTTGGCTGCCCAGAAGCCAAGGGTGCTCACTTCCCAAGTGCTCCTGCAGGAACAGCCAGCTGCTCTGCTGTGAGGAGTGAAACACTCCAGGGCAGCAGCTACACCTCTGATGAGAGAGGGCATTGCCAGGAGCAAGGAAAAGAGCCAGCAGTGGAAACACTGACTGTAAGAATGAATTTTTACTCCTAAAGGAAACCAAAGACTTGAGGATCACTATTCCTCCCACTGTCATCATCTGTGTAAAAACATTCAACTTCTCCTCCAAAACCCAAATTCCCTATCACACACAGAGGACTTCCTTTTTCAAGTCCACAAACTTAGTCCATTTACAAGTTTAAACTCTAAAATTTACTTCTGTCCACCACAGTAGCTAGAAGGAGCCTGCCTGGTTCAAGAGCTAGCTGCTGACCTGCTGAGGAGCTGAAGGTGATGCTCATCATACCAACTACAGAAGTAAAAAACACAAGTATTTCTTGGATCTTGTAAATGCATTCTTTGAAATAGTTTCACCCCGTTTCTGTATACTGCCAGGCACAGCAGTTCCTGGGACTCTGCCTCAAGGGCTCTTTCCCCAAACACTGATTATCCACTTAACTGTCCTCTGAATAAGCCTCACCAGGCACACAGCCACACAGCACAGCACTGGGAAGAGGAAAAACCTATGGAACAGTGAACAGCGGGGAAATTGGGTTTATTGTGTGCAGGCCCCTAAAGCACCAGGCATCTTTAGCTCCACAGGGCAGAAGGGACTCTGCTATCCCATATCCTGCCAGCAGGACACCAGTCCTGGATTGCCTCAGCTGGAGGCTCCTTGCAGCCAGCATTGAGCTCTTGCACTCAGACAGAAATGCTGATCAGCCATCCAAAGGGTTGGGAACTATAGAAAAGGAAATGGGAAAAGATAGTCCAGACTGGCTGAGATACACAGCCATGTGCCACTTTCCTGGCACAACAAGGGCAGGGGAATGCAGGAGGAAGAGGCAAAATGGAAGGAGTAAAGCTATATTTTCCATAGCAGGGTGCTGGAATTCCTCATACTCTAAATAAACAGTCTAAGACAAAGTGCTCCTCCAAAACATCTACATCTGTTCTATGTGTGTCCTCAGCTATAGCTTGGACAAGGAACGGGCAAAATTTCTGAAACAGAATAATGAATTCAACTATGAACCACAAAACACCAAGAATTAGTGCCAGCATAGGCAACCTGCAAAAAAAAGAAGTTAAATGTTTGTGCCTTAACCAGCTAAGAACATATGCTAAGTCACAAAGAGCATGGAACAGGAAGATGATGAAAACCAAAACCAAAAATCCCAACTGAACAAAGGACCTTACCAAAAGCAGCACTCTCTTGATCCACACAGCAAAAGCCAGAGCTCAGCTGTTTCAAAGAGCAGAGAGGCTCCTGTGGCTTCCTGCCAGCTCAGAGGTATCACTCCAACATCCCCCCCAGAGGAGGGATGAAACAGAGTCAAAGAAAGCACAGTGAAATCAGCAGAGCTGCACCCAATTTAATTCTGCACTAACAAACTCCTGGAGCCTAATTCTGTGGACTGTGAGGAATGATAAACTACTAACCTGGATCACACCAGTGGCCACCCACACAGAGACTCCTGAGAAAAGGGAGAGACAAGTCCTGGGGCTTTGGACTCAGCAGCAGCATTAAATGAGCTCTCACACATTGCTTCCCAGTCCAAGTTGCAGAGATGTGGTTCAGCACATGTATTGGGATGTCTGTTTCTGTTCAAATTTTTAATAGGTAAGCATCAATAGTAATCCCTCAGAACTTCAGGATTATGTCCTCATGTTAATTAAAACTGAATTGAAACAGAGATTTGAATCCAGAAGGGATACACAAGAGCAGACTACACCCAAAACACACATTCTACACCTCTCCTGACATTCTGTGTAATGTATTTAACACACTATAGGGAGAAGATCTGCACCCACATGAGGATTTATGTACACTAATTTCTTTAAACAAACCAACAGTCCTGGTTTGAAGAGGCCTTCATCTCTAGCAGGGGTTGCACAGACAAGACAAGCAGTGGGCTATGGTTCTGGGAACTGTTCTGAAGAGCCAAATGTAGTTTCATTTGTGCTTCATTGGCAGTGAGCACAGGCTGACCCAACACAGCCTCCTCCTCAGTCCCAGCCATGCATTTCCATGACCCAGCCTGATACTGGATCTGGCTGTGGAATCACTCAGTGAATGGGATCACTTCACCAACTTAAAAAAGAGAATGCAAGAGAAAGGCAAATGTATCCAGGCTCAGCACCCTGACAACTCATCCTGCAGCCAGGGCATCACCGAGCAGCCCCAGGAGAGGGAGGGAGAGTGGAGTAGGATCTCCCCTGCCAGGACAGCTCCAGCCAGAATAAACACAACTTTCAGTGCACCCAGAGTGCTGTGCACGTACACCCCAACCAACACAAGCAGCACTGGGCCAGAGCAGGCCTGGCCTGGGTGCCCTCCCTGCAGCACTCAGCTGCTGCTCAGACATTCACACTGAGCTGGGCTGACTCAAACCCACCAGGGTTGGATTCAATGACTTTTTCCTCTACTCAGATCAGTCCCCACACCTGATTCATTAAGCAGCCACAGAGATGCTTGTACCGGGAACTCTGAGGACAGCAAAGCAGGTCAGGGAGGGCAGAGCTGCTCTGATTAGTAAAACTGCTGGTTTGAAAGCAGCCTGAAACACTGAGACAGAAACCTAAATTGCCAACCTGAGGACAAAACTGTGAACATGCTGTTTAACTCACAACTGGCTAAAGATGAATGCAGAACAAAGAAGAACTCTTGCCAGGTGATGCAATCTACTGTGTCCCTTGCATCTCATCCCGTATGCACAGTTTTGGCTTATTGCAGTTGCTACAATGTTTTTAATACTAAAATGCCTGACCAAAAAAAAAACAAAAAAAAGGGGACTTACAAATACTTCTTATTATCCAACACCATTAGCAAATCATGCATTAAATTAGATTTTTGCTTTGGTTTATAAAGGAACATGTGTTATGGAAGACTGTGCTGTGAAGGGTTCAACTGCTCAGATAAGTGGGGCTGTTTTGAAATTGAGTTTTTTCCCAAGTTCAGCTAACTGCAGTTGGACACAGAATATTTGTGAGAGGCCAGTTCTAAATGCACTGGGCCAAGCGTGTGAGGAAACAGAGAAATTGGATCTCTAACAGTAATACCCAAACCCTTCACTAACATCCAACTTCTTACAGAATAATTCCCTAGACAAAAAAAGATCTGTTTCTGATGTTTTCAAAAGCAGCTGTCAGGGTAGAGGAGTGTGTTCAAATTCCACACAGGCATCCAAAACCACCCAAAACATCCCCAAGAAATAGCCATTAATGAAAGCAGTGCATTGCCAATGTCTTTATTGAGATGCATGGCCTTAGAATGATCACACAGAGTCCCTTGGAAAGGGACACAGGCTCAGGTTTCAGCGATCATCATCACACCCTGCAGAGTGAAACAGCCTCAAAAGAGATGAGCAGAGAGTGTTCAAACCTCTGATCCCCCCTGCACACACCGACAAGCAGAGAGACAGAAAGCAAATTAGCACTCTCTTTCACACCCTGCTGCCCTAAATACAGACACCTCCACATGGACCTGCCACAGCTCAGGCTCCAGGACACCATCCACGACTGTGAATTCATAGAAGACAGAAAACCTAAGCTCTCATTCTTTCCCCCCTTCAGGCTTAAATCACAATAATAGGCAGGCTGGGAGGATCTTCTGCTGATCTCACCGTGCTCCACTCAGATTGGTAGAGTTTAGACCACTAAAAATCACAATTCTCTAGTAGCATTTCACAGTACACAACTTGGTGCTGGCATACACCCAGCAACCCTGAAGATATAATTAGTGCTGGGTAGCCACTGTGACTGTATTCCTCTTCTGCAGCCCTTGGAGATGAAACACAAACAAACTCATCTTCCACCTCCTCTTTTATTTCCCATCTCCACCAAATGCTTTTTGGCCTCTGCTTTATGGGAAATGGACAGGCCAACTCTAAATTAACTTCTCCAGATCACTTGAGTAATTCCACCCATTTTAATATACAAAGTTCCCTTGGAGAGATTATACAATAATATAGACACAGCAGAAGGACAAAG
>NW_027636103.1:0-49175 GCF_903797595.1 Erithacus rubecula | reverse complement strand
TTCCACAAATATAAGGAAATAAGTAATGAAAAATCTACTTTCCATTTCAATTTGAGCCTATTTAAGGTTCTTGCAGGGGTACTGTCTTATTTCTGCAATTGCAAGGAATTGGAAAGCTCTGTCAGAAATTACAGAGTATGTTCTAAGCTCTGTAGTGAGATACATAATTATGAATGAGAAGATGTTCCTGGCCTATTCAAAACTTATTTAAGTGTGTGAAGCAAAGTGTGAAATGAAGACTGAGCCCCCTTGCCATGAAATGGCTGTTCAAATGACATTGCTCCTCAGTCTTTTCATTCTACTATGAGATTATGGCATGTGGCAAGAAGGAGGGGTTGCTGCTGGAATTGCATTACAGCTGGCTTGGAGACTTCCTTGGATTTGCCCAAAGGTTAGATCACTGGGCTGTGGTTGAAAGCATGGGATGTGTATCACAGCAATTTTAATTGCAACAACAACCTCCACAAACCCCAGAACTCTTGTCATGCCCAGTGGTATGCAGGAATGAGAGCAGACAGGGCATGGAAAGCAGCCCATGAACAAGGAATATAAGGATCTGAAATGCAAGGCTTTTGGAAGGCTTTCCATTTAAAAAGCAGCAATGAATATCAAGCAGCTTAGTACCACTTAATAATTTGAAGTGAAATCTGAAAATGGTTAATTGCCGGTTCTTGAGCATGGAGTGGAATTAACAAGTAGCTTCCTATGACAGAAGACTTTATTGGAATATTAAGTTACTGAAAAGTCTGTTTCTGGCTTGATTATTTTCAATAAGATAAGTCATTTGCATTTTCTTGATTGCCTAGCAGAGATTATTCCCAAAGACATGAAAACAAAGTTCAACTTTTCCATTCTTTTGGTAAGAAGATGGGATTGAAAAGTGAATTCCTACTTTCTCAGCCCTCAGAATTGTTCTGTGACCCTTATATCTGACACTGGTAATTGGTGTCCAGTGATTGCCAGTTGAAGTTCAGCTTAGACAAAATAAACTTTTTCTTTTAAGGAGGCATATTAAATGAGGTTATTATGCCATCATTTGGGATTAAGGAATTGCTTCATGGGAAAATGCCAACTCCTTTTATACACATGACGTTGACAAGAGCCCTTATTGTGTCTGGATGAGATGTCTCATTTTGTTTTTGTTTCTTTTTAAAATAAAGTTCTCCCACCACCTACTTCTACCCTTTTACTTGAAAATTGGTTTATGGGAATTATATTTAAAAAAAGAAAAAAAGAGAGTGTCCTGTTGGAATTGTGATTGCACCTACCTTGCTTTTAATTCCTCTCTCCTTCAGTGGTTTTGTCTCCACACAACATGCAATCTCAGTGCTCAGGCAGGATCCAATGAGTACAGTAGCATTTTTGACTTCATTACCAGTTCTAGGCAAGAAAATGGACTTTACTGATCCTTGTGGGTCCTTCCAGCTCAAGATATCCATGTCTTATTCTCACATAGTGCATTTTTCCCTCTTCTTACAGCTGGCAATACTCAAAGCCTAAAAAGTTAGAAAAAGTCTAAATCTACCAAAGGGCCATATATAAAAAAGCTTTTTATGTAAATAGTTTTATTGTTTTCTTTTATTTATATCACTCAAGAATTAACATCTTAATTATGCTCGTGGCTGGGAATTTGGAGGTTTTCCTGTTGATTGCAACAAATTACCTCTTGAAAAGAGTTTAGATGAAAGACACTGATGGAAGATAAAGCCAAGAATTTTTCTAGTGGATCCACATGCTTCCCTCATAATCTTTTCTGCTTTCCAATGTAAGCTCAGTTCAACTGAAATAATTGAAATTTTGAGTAATTAACCTTTAGATTTTATTTGACACAATAGTTCTTGTTTTCCTCTGGTGTTTTTGTGGGCAAAGGAGTTGGTATTCCAGAGCCAACATTAACAGCTGCCTTCTGGAGTGACATTTGATGGTCCTTTGGCAGAACTGTTCCAGCAAGGCCAGACTTAGAGCAAATCCAGGGTATTTAAAGTGGGGTAGAACTGTGGAAGTGGAACTGCCTGGAAAGTGCTGGGAATCCCTCCCAACAACAGCAGAGTGAGGTATTACTAATGAATCCAGGGAAACTATTGTGTAAAATGGGCTTGGAATTGACTGGAGTGCTGAGAACAAACTCAAGTCCAACTTTTGAATGTAAATAAAATTGATGTGCTACCACAGACAATTCTGTGAACCAGGTAACTAGATATTTTCCATGAAAAGTGAGACATTATGCTGCAGCTGCAGCAAGGCAGTATGTAAAGGATTTATATTCTAGTTACATGAAAATTAAACAATCATTAAAAGACTGTACTTTTAAAAGTGCTGTGGAGGCAGAGGGAATGAAAAAAAATCCAATCAGTAGAATTTACTTTTCAGCGATGTATTGGGCAATATCTGCCACAGTAGTTGATGTTTTTTCCTTTAGAGAATCTTCTTCCAGTGAAATGAACTCACTTAGCTGTGTGAAGTAAATCTAAGTTAGCTTGAAGTGAAATCTGTTGTTAATAGGGCTCATTACTAATGTTTGTATTTTCATGCATCTGAGTAATTCTAAGAAACACAGGGTAAGCTCTACTGGAAATTTTAGACTTAAAATAGATGAAATGCCACTTTCTGAAGAAAATTATTTAAAAATTGCATACAATTGCATTTGGGTAATGGCATTTTAGAATAATTAATGAACTTTAGGTGACAATGATGGTGCTGGATTGCAAACAGAAAACACTGAAACACAGCTCTGCTGATGTTAACACATCATTCCTCTTCAGAGAGAGATGCTTTTCATTACATAAAAGTCACTTTCTTTATAATGAAGTTCCTGTTCAAGGTCATAAATCTTACTACAGAATTCTTATACCCCAAGCCTGAGACCAGTTTCATTTTAAGTGGGCTTCATTATACACCTGCACTTACTTATCCTGGGATTTGACTGTAATCTGTAGTACAAGTGCTTTGGATACCTGGCAATGTGTCCATGTGGTAATTCCCAGATGTGATCCATGACTTGGGGGTGTCAGTGATCAGCCAGGAAAATGGGGGGAAGGCAGCTTTGGAAATGTGAAGTTCCTGATGTTCACTGAAACCTCAGGGTGCTGAAGCTGAAATATGGCCTTTCCAAAGAACCAAATACAACCATATTCCTGCATGGAATGAAGAGGTGGAGCAATCAGAAAACATCTGAGTACATGAGGTAGGTTAAGAATGAGGGTGGATTCTTACTTTTGCTCTTTACCCATGGGAAGTAGGGGTTTCAAAAGGTAAAAAAAAAGGCTGGAGTTGTGCCGTTAGTTAAATATTAGTGTTTTTGTTAAAAAAAACAAAAAAACTGTTGGGAGCCTAGCTGCAGCTCTGACACTCACCTCAGTGTATCGCAAGACGCCGGGACAATGAAAAGGCGAAACATAGGTCATGGTGTCCTTGTGACTGTTCAGAAAAGGAAAACAAAGTCATAAAACATTTACAGTGACTGCTCAAGGATTTAGGAAAGCACATCTGGAGAGACAAGATCCTGTTTTGACTATAATAGAACTATTTCAAAGAGATGATTTTGCAATAGCCTTATTTGATTTATGTTATCCTAGATGTACCTATTAATAAGTAGCTTTTATAGAAAGGAAAACATTGTAACCAATCAGCCTGCATGTTAGAAAAGGTATCCCTTATACACTAATGTATAAAAATAGGTAGTTAAGACAATAAAGTGGACTCTTTTGCAGCAAAAAGATCTCGGTGTCTGAGTCTCATTCCTACAGGGCTGTGACATCCTGGTAAGCCCAACGTGATGGTGAAAGGGTTAAATGCTGACTCCTGAACAAGCGGCTGCAGCCGGACGCCTGAGCGAGGCGTGAACTCATCTCGCAGCGGCTGCGGCCGGATGCCCGAGAGCGGCGTGAGTGGCCACAAATCCACCGGTGAGTCGGAGCCGAACGTCAGCTGCAGCTTATAAACTGGATTTTGCGAGATGGGGGGGTACTGTCTCTGCCCTAGAAAAGGCAACAGTGGACTCAGTATTAGACTTGGCAAAAAGGAATGGAGAAACTTTGAATCGGACACAGTTAGTCGACCTCCTTTATTGGGCAAAACGGCGTGGGTTTCTAAAAGATAGTGTTGATATATTTCGAGTAGAGACGTGGCAGGCAGTAGGAGCTGATTTATGGGAAGCTGTCCAAACTGGCAATAAAGAAGCTAAGTCCCTTGCTCCTGTATTCAGACAAATGAGCCATCTAATTGATAAACTTACAGCAGAAACCGAGGTCAAACTAGCGGCTCGAACAATGGTATCTGCAGCAGCGGAGAAGTTGTCGCTCTCTATAGAGCCATATCCCTCCGCCGTGGAGCCACAGTCGCTTTCCTCTGACCCTGGCGCGTCTGATCTATCATCTTTTGAACATCTGCCTGACCCACCTCCACTTGAAAATGTAGCAGCCCCAGTTCAGAAAGGACCGTATGATGATATCATACCCCCTTGGGTACCCGAGCCTTCTCAGCCATCTGCCCTGCCTGCCCCACCAGTAGAGAAAAAATTGGGAAGCGACATTGATCCTGCTTTAGTTCCTCTGCCAAGTGATATGGAGGTGGACACCCCTGTTGTTGATGATGCTTCTGCATTCCGGGTACAGTTAGAAGATCAGAAGAATGCTATGCTACAGTTACTAGAAGAGATGAAACGGTTAGATAAAGGGTCTTCTTCTAAAGCAATAAGGAAAGCATATAAGCAGGCACACGACGCTATCGTGACTGGTTTAAAAACTTTGGAGGATAACTCCAAACCAGTGACATTGGCAGACCAAATGGATAGGAGACGCAGAACCTTGCAATTAATGTATGATAATGCTTTTGATTTGCCCACTGCTCAGAACTATTTGAAGGCAAAAAATTTACCGATTCTATCCCCAGAAGAAGCTGAGCGTTGGATAAAAACTTCTGATAGTGCAGCAGCGCCATCTACCGGAATTATGGACACTGTTGCAAATTGGGTAATGGGTAAAAATGATTGGGCAAAAGCTGGGGGAATGGGCCCGGGATTGGGTGATCCAGGCTCGAGTATTGCTACTTCTGACCCGCCCAGGGATCATTCCTTTGATATGCTTAAGAGGTGGAAAGGAGCAATAACTAATGCTGAGCTGCGAGGTGATTTTCAAATAATAGCAGCTCCTGTAACTCGCACGGCAAATGGAGACATGTACCAGCCTTTAGACTGGAACCTTATTGCTAAGGTCCAAAAAGTGGTCATGGATTATGGGGTTGATAATCGGCTAGTCCGATGACAGGTAGAAGCTATATTGAAATATCAAGAGTTAGTTCCTGCAGACATAAAAACTATTTTTGAAGTCATTTTGGGTCCTACTAGTTATATGTTGTTTCTTAATAAGTGGCAAGAACAATTGGCGGGAAAACAACTAGAAAATATGCATCTGCCACAGGGTGATCCATTAAGGTTTGCAAGTCTGGATATGCTGATGGGACAAGGTCAATATACTGATCCGCAGCGACAAGCTGCAATGCATACCTGGGTGATTGCTCAGAGTAAGGCTGCTGCTTTAGAGGCATTTTCTTTACTCCCTCAGGTTGAAAAACCAAAACAACCTTACTTGCAAGAGAATAACGAACCTTATTTAAAATTTGTAGACCGTATAAGAGAGGGAGTGGAATCAGCACCTGACATACCTTTGCCTTTTAAAGGATACAATGGTAAAGGAAATTGCCCTGCAAAATGCTAATGCTACTTGCAAGCATTTGCTAGCCACTTTGCCACCTAACATGGCACTGCTACAAATGATTGAAATTTGCTCTCGAGCCCCTATTGAAGCGGAAAAAGAGAAGGCAAAGATTCATGCCACTGCCCTTGCAGCAGCCTTAACAAAAGCTAACACCCTTAATAAAAAAGATACAGCTTTTTCAGATGCGTGTTGCAACTGTAGTCATAAAGGTCATACATATTGTCCATTATGGTCACAGAAAGCTGCAGTATCCTCATCAGTTTTTACTGGAGTATGCAAAAGATGTGAAAAATTTGGGCACAAGGCCAATGACTATAGATCTCATTTTAAAAAGGACGGGAACCCCTGTCGGGAAACGAGAAGGGCCGCGCGGGGGGCGTGGCGATATCTCAAGTTCTAAACCCTCCAACTCAGTCGACTCCAGTAGTGATGGCTGCTTATTCCACATGTACCCCTCAACAGGTGGAAGCGCTGGAGTCGACTTGGTAACGGCCTCGTCCATAACTATCCGAGATGAAAATGTTACTTTAATTGACACTACCTCCAAAGGCCCACTAGGAAATGGTTTGGCTGCTCTTTTAATTGGTCAGTCTTCTGCATCTAAGCAAGGTCTCTTTGTATTACCAGGTGTAATACATGCTGATTATGAAGGTACAATTAAAATCATGCTAAAGGATTTTTCTCCACCAGTATTTATTCCTAAGGGCAGTTCTATTGCTCAACTCGTGCTCTTTGTTCCACAAATTCTTACACAAAGCAATCAGAAGCGAGTGGGTGGATTTGGTAGTGCAAAGCCTCTAATTGCCTTTGCAGAACTTTTATCCACAAAACGACCCACTCGAAAGGTAAAATTGAAACCGGCAGTGGAAAATGGATCCTTACAGGATTGCTCATTACAGGCTGAAATGATGGATACTGGAGGTGATGGAACCATTATTCCTTTGTCTGCCTGGCCAAGGTCGTGGCCAGTGGAGCAAGTAAATGAAAATCTTTTAGGTATTGCTGGGATTACTGCCACTCGACAGAGTGTGATTGACATTTGTATTCAGGACGGAGAAGGCAATACAGCAATAACCAGACCTTATGTGTTAGAAACGCCGGTATGGCTACTAGGCAGGGATGCATTAAGCCAATGGCGAATTGCACTAGTTACTCAGCCTTTTTAGAAGCGGCCGCTGTGCAGAAAGGTGCTCATCCATGTATAAAGCTGTCTTGGAAATTAAATGACCCGGTATGGGTGGCTCAGTGGCTGCTATCTCAAGAAAAGATCGGGCACCTACAGGAACTAGTTCAACAACAGTTACAATTAGGCCACATACAACCCTCTCATAGTCCCTGGAACACCCCTGTGTTTGTAATACAAAAGAAGTCTGGTAAATGGAGATTTTTGCATGACTTAAGAGCAGTAAATGATCAAATGAATCCGTTAGGAGCTTTGCAACCTGGTTTACCTTCTCCTAGTGCCTTACCCAAAAATTATTATTTGTTTATTATTGACATAAAAGATTGTTTTTTTCAGCATACCATTACATCCTTCTGATTATTGTAGGTTTGCCTTCTCTGTGCCATCAGTAAACAATAGTACTCCTGCAAAAAGGTATGAATGGGTTGTTCTGCCCCAAGGCATGAAAAATAGCCCAACCATTTGTCAGTGGTATGTTGATTTAGCATTGGAAGAATGGCGACAAAAATACCCTTGTTATATTACCTACCACTACATGGATGACATCTCGGTAGCTAGTGAGCAAGAGTTGGATTCAGAAACACAACAAAATTTGTTACAAATCTTAGAAAAGTGGGGTCTATATGTGGCACATGAAAAAGTGCAAAGGACAAGCCCCTGGTTGTACTTAGGTTATGCAATTACAGAAACACAATTTTCTCCGAAAAAATTGGAATTACATCGTAATATTTCCACTGTTAATGATGTCCAGAAATTATTACGTGACATCCAAAGTATCCGTCCTTGGATAGGTATCTCAAACACAGAAATAAACCCCATTCGTACCTTGCTGGTTGGTACTTCAGACATTAACGACCAGGTTGTGTGGACTTCTGAAGCTAATACTGCATTGGAAAGCATTTTGCAAAAACTACAAAATTCTTATGTGTATAGATATAATCCAAATCTGGAAGTGGGGATTTATGTTTTGCATCACTCATCAGAATTTATGGCTATTGTGGGACAGTGTGAGCCAGAGAAGAAAAGCTTTTTTCATTTAGAATGGGTTTTTTTATCTAGTGTGTCAAATTTAACACTTGTACATAGGCTTGACTTGTTAGGACAACTGTTGCTAAAAGCACAAAAAAGAATTAGGTTGATTTATGGCAAAGAACCCGGCTTGATTTGTTTGCCTGTGTCGTCCTTGCAGTTGACGGAAGAATGGCAACAGATTTCCATTACGTTTGCCACTGCAACTTTGGGTATTCGCTTTGATAATCACTTTCCACCTTCACCTTTATTTGCTACAAATTTACCAATACGATTGACTTCTGTGCGAGCACTGTCGCCTCTGAAGGACGCAGTGACTGTTTTCACGGATGCTACTGGCAAGAGTGGTAAATATGGTTATGCACATTTTGCCCAGGGTAACTGGAACACTGTTGTTCGTTCTGAGAAGGATGCCTCAGTACAATTATTGGAATTAAAGGCAGTAGTCCTAGCATTTTCTGATTTTCATGACAAACCTTTTAACCTTATTTGTTGCTTCCATTTTAGAACGGATAAGTGATTCAGTGATGGGGAAAATCTCTAATGAAAAGATTGCATTCGCTTTGTGTACATTGATGAACCTTATTTCTTGCCGTACTGTACAGTATTTTTCTACTCATGTTCGCAGTCATTTACCGTTCCCAGGAATTATATCTGAAGGAAACCGAAGGATTGACGCTGCGGTATCAGCTGTCGTTGGCTTGAAACCATTTGAACTCGCTCGACTTTCACATTCGTTTTTTCATCAACCTTCTTTATCGTTGCAGAAAGAGTTTCGCATCTCACGAATTGATGCTAGGAGCATTGTTGCAGCTTGCCCTGATTGTGCAAGGCTTCCCCCTTTACAGGAGATGGGCGTTAATCCACGAGGGTTACAATCCCGTGAATTGTTTCAAACAGATGTGACGGTGGTTCCCGAATTTGGAAACAGAAATATGTGCATGTTAAAATAGACACCTTTAGCAAATTGGTTTGGGCAACGCCCTTGACTTCTCAAAAATCCAGAGCTTCTTGCCGTCATTGGATAGAATCATTTGCAGTGCTAGGACTTCCGAAGCGGATAAAGACAGATAATGGGCCTAATTATACGACTTCTATGCCCAGGACTTCTTTCATCGATGGGGCATTGAACATATTACAGGAGTGCCCTATAACAGTGGAGGTCAAGGTAGTATTGAACGAAAACATCAACATCTTAAACGTTTGTTCCATCTTTTTAGACGGGATGGGGAGATCCTCCTCTCCCCATCTGAAATTGTTTCTAAAGCTTTGTATGTACATAATTGGAAACCATGGATTTCTCAACCACATGGAATGTCTCCTATGAGACCAATAGATGCTCATTTTTCGCAACATGACAAACAATTTGATCGGTTATTTGTATCCTTGTGGGATCCAGTCATACAAAAATGGGAAGGTCCAGTCAAGTTACTTACTTGGGGGCGGGGATATGCTTGTGTATTGACAGGAGATAAGTCGAAGTGGATTCCTGCAAAGTGGGTGAAGCCATGGTTGCGTGACAGTGACGCTGGAGCACCTGCAGCGTTGGGAGACGCCGGAGGAGATGAAGCAACGATATCAGACCAGACTGAAGAGGTGGAAAAACAGGATTTGATGGATCAAGGTGTTGATAGTCAAGGAACTGAGCACTGAGGAATCTTACTTTCCTGACATTCCTTCTTCTCAAACTATTGTGAATCTTATCTGGGACTTACACTCCTCGCGAGTATCCAAAATTTTTTCACCAGAGTGTGAATGTTCCATTTGGGTTGAGGGCCAATTTGCTTGTGGAAGGTGTGGCAATATATTTACGTCTCATAATATACATACTGCTTCTGAAGGTTGTTCCTTTTGTTTGTATAATACTAATGTGTTATTTGATGATCCTTTGCTTCCTTTAAATAGATGGCTTAAAACAAGACATGATCATGCTTCAGCGTATGCCTTATTTGAAAGTATAGAAGAAGGCGAATTAGCTTCATGTGCTTGGCATTTAGCTCAGTCTATAGAGGTTTTATTAACACTTAACCAAACAAAAGTTTTAAAATCTAAGTATCTTATTGATTGTGGGAAACATTATGAAGATGAATTTGAATTTGCTACAGTTATGCCTTGGTGTGTGCAATCTCATAGCCATGTCAACTGAACAAGCTGTGTCATTTCCACGCAACAATTTTTGGTTGGCCTGGGCTGATAAAACCAATGTTAAAGACTTTTGCCTGCACCTCAAAGCCGCAGCAGACCCATTTAGAACATGCTTGATCGGATCTCCTTTTTCAGTATCTAGACTTGCCTCTAGCTGTGTTACAGGCAATGCTAGTTACTGCACTGTGAAATACATAAGTACACTTAACCAGACATTACCTTGGGATCCACAAGAATTCAACCTTTTGGATAGTCGATCGTTAAATCACAGCGGTTGTATTTATTTTGGCTGTTTTTCCTGGACAACAAACGAACAAAAAAGGCAAAATTGAGTAACACCCAATCAAAATTATAATGTTTCTGAATATTGTGGCTCTTCACCTTATGGATGGGATACGGGGCACATCCATCTGAACATTTCCAAGCCCCTACCTCTACCTTCTAATGTTTATCTTATTTGTGGTGACAGGTCATGGCAAGGTATTCCTCGTTATGCTATGGGAGGACCATGTTACTTGAGCTAACTTTCTTTACTTACACCTACACAAGGCCTCATCAGAACTCTAAACAACACTCGTACCAAAAGAGAAGCTTTGCAGCTGGCACCAGACTGTGACAATGAGGTAGAACTTTGGAGCCGGACTGCCAGAATATTTGCTTCCATGGTTCCTTTTGTAGCAAGTGCCCAAGCCTTAACTCAAATTCAGCATCTTGCTTGTTGGGTAGTAAAGCAATCTCATGTCACCACTTCTATAATTACTCAAATGGCCCAAGACACTAATAGCTTACGACAGGCAGTGTTGCAAAACAGGGCTGCCATAGACTATTTGCTATTAACACAAAGTCAGGGATGTGAAGAATTTGAAGGAATGTGTTGTTTCAATCTGTCTGATCACAGTGCTTCTATACATGAGCAACTTCAATGGCTACAAGATCATACATCAAAGATTACTGCAAACCATAACCCATTCGATGATTGGTTGCTTTCTTTTGGTATTTCAGCTTGGCTTAAGGGCATTATCAAAGGAGTTATAGTTGTTATACTAATAATCATTATAGTTATTGCTATGGGACCTTGTCTCATCCAATGTTTTTCTTTTCAAATAAGACGAATTGCAGACACGGACTTCGAAAAGAGAGGGGGAGATGTTGGGAGCCTAGCTGCAGCTCTGACACTCACCCCAGTGTATCGCAAGACGCCGGGACAATGAAAAGGCAAAACATAGATCATGGTGTCCTTGTGACTGTTCAGAGAAGGAAAACAAAGTCATAAAACATTTACAGTGACTGCTCAAGGATTTAGGAAAGCGCGTCTGGAGAGACAAGATCCTGTTTTGACTATAGTAGAACTACTTCAAAGAGATGATTTTACAATAGCTTTATTTGATTTATGTTATCCTAGATGTACCTATTAACAAGTAGCTTTTATAGAAAGGAAAACATTGTAACCAATCAGATTGTATGTTAGAAAAGGTATCCTTTTATACACTAATGCATAAAAAGAGATAGTTAAGACAATAAAGTGGACTCGTTTGCAGCCAAAAAGATCTCGGTGTCTGAGTCTCATTCCTAAGGGGCTGCAACAATGGACACTTGGTTCCATGAGCAGTGGCAATGTCCCAGTGGCACCTGTGTTCCATGACACCCTG
This sequence comes from Erithacus rubecula, assembly GCF_903797595.1. Taxonomy (NCBI): domain Eukaryota; kingdom Metazoa; phylum Chordata; class Aves; order Passeriformes; family Muscicapidae; genus Erithacus; species Erithacus rubecula. The sequence goes on along the minus strand of NW_027636103.1, from coordinate 37,455 downwards.
CTGTGTTAAAAGTGACAGTTTGTTCCATGAGATTCCACGGAGTTACAATGGTCACTTGGGTTCCATGAGACCCTGCTGTTTTGACAACTGACACTTGGCTCCATCAGATTACATTGTCCCACAATGTTCTCCTAGGTTTCAAGAGGCCCCTCTGTGTCTCAATGGTCCCTTGTTTCCATGAGCCATGGCCCGGTCCCACTTGCCCCTGGGTTCCATGAAGTCATGCTGTGCTCACAATTGACACATGCTTCTATGAGATTCCACTTAGTCACGATGGTCCCCGTGTTTCCGTAAAGCTGTGCTGTGTCATAATGGACACTGGATTCTGCAAGAAGTGGCAGTCCCAGAGGCACCTCTAGTCCCATGACACCCCACTTTAGTGAAGTAGAGTCTTGGATCTGTGAGATTCCAGGTTGTCCCAATGGTCTGCTGAGTTTCATGAGGCTGTGCTGTGTCACAATGCTCACTGAGTTCCTCATGCCCTGGCACTATCCAAGTGGCACCTGGCTTCCATGAGGCCCCACAGTGTTTGCAGTTGGTACTTGGTTTCCCAAGACTGCCTTGTGTCGCAGTGCTCTCCTGGGTGTCATGAGGCCTTGCTGTGCAATAACGGAGCCTTGTTTCCTCTGGGCCTGGCAATGTCCCAGTGGCACCTGTGTGCCATGAGGCTCCACTTGGTCAAAGTATAGCCTTGGTCTGACAACGGACCCTTCTTTCCTTGAGGTGCCATTGCACCACAATGGTCTTCTTGATTCCATAAAACACGGTGAAACAGTGGACACTTGAGTCTATGACTTTCCATTCCATCACAATGGTCTCTTGAATTCCATGAGGCCTTGTTTTCACTATGGAGCTTTTGTTCCACATTTTTCCATTGTATTACAACTATCTCCTGTGCTCTGGGACGCTGCAACATGAAACAGTGGACATTTGCTTCCATGTGACTCCACAGTGTCACAATGGTGTCCCGGCTTTCATGGGTCTCCACTTTACAATTGACACTTGGTTCCCCACGGTCCCATGGTGTCACTGTGCTCCCCTGTGATTCACAAGGCTGTGCTGTGTCACAATGGACACTCGCTTCCTCCAAGGCTGGAGATGTCCCAGTGGCACTGGGTTTCCCTCCGGCCATGCTTTGTCAGAACTGGGCCTTGGTTCCATGAGAATCCATTGTGTCACAATGTTCTCCTTAGTTTTATGAGAGCCTGATATGTTGACAATTGAACAAGGAACCCTTGGTTCCTTGAGGTTCCATTACACCACAGTGGTCTCCTTGGTTCCATCAGCCCTAGGTTTGTCACAATGAAGCTTTGGTTCCATGCATTTCCATTGCATCACAATGGTCTGTTGGATTCCATGAGGCCCTGCTGGGTCACAGTGGAGCCTTTGTGCCATGAGTTTCCATTGTGACACAATGGTCTCCAGCATTCCATGAGGCCTGGCTGTGAAACAGTAGGCTCTTATTCCATGAGTTTCCATTCCATCAGGGTGATCTCTTGCATTCCGTAAGGCCCTGAAGTGTCATTAGGGAGCCTTTGTTCCATGCTGGTTGCAACAGGAAAGAGACCACTGTGCCACTGTGGAGCCTTTGTGCCATGTGTTCCCATCGTGACACAATGGGATCCAGAGCTCTATGAGGCTGCGCCGTGAAACTGTGGACACTTGGTTCCATGAGATTCCACGTTTTCACTGTCAGGAAAATCCCTAAAGACAAGAGGTTTATGTCCATTAAGGAGACAGAGGAGTACTTCAACATAAATTGAAAAAAGGGAGAGAGTTCACTGGGGCACACGACCGCAAGGTTTTCTCTCTTGAGGTTTCAGAAGATGAAGCCTCATTTTATCCGAAACTCCCAGCTGCACGTGGCCTTTTCCTTTCCTGGCTGGCCAAGGCGCTAGGAAGGTACAACCTTCCTGACCCACATACCCCATATCACCCCTTGAACCTGGCATTTCCCCCTGAAGTTCAGGAGTTCGGCCTTGTGAAGACCCTTGTCTGTTTCAGGAGCCAAACTGTCTGGGCCCAATAACAAACCTGCTGCCCAAAGTTAGTAGAAACATTACCACTCATTTCAAAGGACTTAACATCCATCCTTTTACCCACCTAATGATTTGTAAATACATTAGCATCTTTCTTCTAACACTGATGTTTCCTGTGTATGTGACAGTCTGTTAAGCCCAGCCTTTGGCCTGACCTCTCTGCTGTTGTAGTTCCATGTGGACAGTGGTTGTTGCCTCTTCCCCCTTCCATGGCCAGGCTGCTGTTCAGCCATCTCCAGGACAGCGGGGCCCCACCCCACACCACTGTGCCCTGGGAAGACAAAAGCCATCACTCCAAATGTCCCCATTTCTCTTTCTTCCCAGGCATTTGGATTTGCCAGTGGGGTTTGCTGTTGTTTACCACAGGAAAAAAAGAAGACACCTGTGACACTGTGGGGCACATAGAACCAAACATCCATTGTGACACCACAGAAACTCACAGAACTAAGGAAACCCCTGTGATACTGTGGGGCCCCATGTAACCAAACATCAATTGTGACACTACAGAGCCTCACAGAACCCAAGTTCATGGTGACACAAGAAGGGCTCATGAAACCAAGGAATCCAAAGGTCTAATACAGATCTTGCATGGTTCAACCTTGGGAAGAAAAACCTCCTTGGTGGCATTTTGGGCTTGCCACACATTTGAGGGTGTCTGTTTGTAATTGGGAAACTCAGGAGCTTTTGATTGCTTCAAAAAGACAAAAAGATGAAAACCCCTCTTTGCCTAGTACAGCCAGTTCTCCAAGCAAAGCAGGTCCCAGTTGAGTGAGAACAGACAGGATGGGGTTGGGGAATATGGAGCAAGGTTGTCCACACTGGATCAGACCTCAAGGCACAGCTTGTCTGAGCAGGCCAAACCTTCTGAGGAAAGACCTTGGGTCAATATCAATCACTGAATCCTGCAATCACTTCTGCTCTAAAAAGAAACAGTAATTAAAGACATCATTTAAAATAGAAATACATATTTCTTAGAAGCTCTTTGAAGTATTTCTCCATAACTGCAGCAGCAAACCTTCCTAATGAACGGCACTAGACCAGAGGGAAATCAAAGCAGAGACATGGTTTTATCAGGACTTGCTTGATCCCAATGAGCCCCATGGTGCATTTGGTGCTGAGCCCTGGAACCTCAGGGCCTGAGAGGAGATTGCACAAACCTCTCCAGATGGCAAAGTCAGAAGAAAAACCCAAAGTGTCTCAAAGCATTAATGGGTCCTATTGAGATCCATCCCCAACACAGGCTCCTCATGGACTATTTGGTGGAGAGAATAAGAGGCCATGATTGCCCAAAAACTTCTGAGACATGGAGAGGAAAGGAAAAAGGAAAGTACCTTAAAAAAACTGAAGTATCTTGAAGCATTAATAACACCCACTGAGTGTTGTTACTGAGAAGGGCTCTCAAGAGACTAATTAAAATGGATAATTGGAGGCCATGATTGCACAAAGCTCTCAGAGACACCAAGGCAAAAGCAAAACCCAAAGTCCTCTGAAACACCTGCAGTCCTTGGGAGCATGAAGGAGCCCCCAGGACCATTCCTGACCAAGGCTCTCCAGGGACTGGTCCCAGCAGATCCCTGAGGCCACTGGGATGTGGGGGGGACACTGAGGGCAGCACAAGTGGTGACAGTGCCCAGCCTTGCTGGGACTGTGCCAGGAGGCCCCAGTGGCTCAGGACAAGGTGTCTCCTCAGTGCCCTTAGTGGCACAGACCCTGCTGTGCCCCAGGGCACCAAGACTTGGATTTTCTTTGTTTCCACCTATCAGCTCTTCCTCCAATTTCCTCCTCTGACTGGAACCTGGGGACACTTTCTCAGTTGTGTCCCTCAGTGGGATCCATTAAAACTTGAAGAAACTTTGGAGTTTGATTTTGACTTGGAGTTCTTGAGAGACTCTGAGGGACTGATGTTCAGGGATACATCCCCAACCCTCAAGAGGATTATTAAAGTCCTTTTGCTGTGTCTGTATTTCTGAGCTGGGCCAGGCTTCAGCACAGAGGTATCTCCTGCAAGGGCAGCACTGCAGAGAGACAGCTCTGCCCAGGAGCAGCTCCTGTGCACAGCCCAGCAGGGCTGGGGCTCTGCCTGCAGCAACCCCATGCACAGCAGAGGTGCACAGAGGGGTTAAAATCAGCCTAGGCTGGGAGCACAGAGCACAGCTCAATGAGGGCTCGCTAGAGCAGAAATCCTCCCAGTGTTTGAAACAGTCACTCTCTGGCTGTGGGAAGGTAAGCTGCAGTTCCTGCAGGGATCTCCTGAAGCTGGCACATGCCACAGCTTTCAGGACCTTCCAGGAGGACTCTCAGACCTGCTGCAGGGGAGGGGATGTGGCCCTGGGCAGGGCTGGGTTTCCCTGCTGCAGCACCCGAGGCACAGCCCAAAGCAGCTCCCTGTGTCCAGACTCTGCTGCAGGGCTGAGCAGCCAGGGCTGCAGCCAGGGGTGCCCATGGCTGTGCTGCAGCCCAGGGCTCTGTGCTGGGCCAGGGACTCTCCTGACGGCCAGGGACAGCTCTCAACCAGCCCGGGGATCTGCTCCCAGTACTGGGGAGAAGCTGTGGGGACAAGGAGTGACCCTGAGCAGGGCAGGTGCTGCTGTTGAGAGGAGCTGGGTGGGGCAGGGCTTCTCCCAGCTCCAGACCAGCCTGGGCAGAGCTCCAGAGAACACTTCCCAAAAGAAGGTGAGCCTGCTATTGCTGTAAAGATCAGGAGAATTCCTGAGATTGTTTTGAATTTCCTACTTGAAAAAGGATAGAAAAACTGGGGTGATGACAAAGAGATTTTTGCTTTTTATGCACTTTTCATATATTCATAGCTCTGTAAAATGCTATTACATAGTTATAAAATTATAATTCTTAATTGACTCTATTAAACTTTTAATTAATTCTATTAAACTACTATCATCTACTTATACAACCATAATCTTTAATTGACTCTAGTTAATTTCCTAGCCTTTCTCTTAGATTTTAGAACAATAAGCTGACCTTCTAAATACATTCCTGAAATAATATATAGTGTTATTATCAGGAAGAGGACATACAAGATGAACTTTTTTTTTTTTTATTTTTTTTTTTATCCAGAATGTGAGCAGTCATAAAATAATTGGGGCAAAAAAGCCTTTGGACCTACTCCAGTGTGTTGACCCAGGGGTGTGCAACTGGAGAAACCTAATCTCCTATTGGATATTCCTGTTAAATATCCTAATTAATCAACATTAATACATTGTTGTAATTGGGGGCCGGGTGTTCCCCATCCCCACTGGGACACCTGGAAGTTTCCAATAAAAGTGTGGCTTTTACTTTACCATTCTAACACTCTTGCAAGGGTTTTTTTCTCTTCTGATTACAGACAACAGAAGGATTAGAGAAGCAGAAAAGGAATTGTAATCCCAGAATCACAGAACATTCTGAGTTGAAAGGGACACACAGGATCACCAAAGTAATGTTTGAACATTTACAGAGACACCAGATCTGTAACTTTGGGTGATCAGTCTCTCTGCCTGGAGCCTCCCAAAGGGCCTTCAGCCACACCTCAGCCCCGGGCAGCACCAGCATCCCCTTTGCAGGGCCCAGCAGGGCTCTCCTGATCTGCCCTTGCCCACCTGCAGACAGACCCTGCCCCAGCAGGGCCCTGCAGACAGACAGGTTTCTGTGGGACAGGTGAGGGCACAGAGGGTGGGATGGGCTCTGTGAGCCTGGCAGGGACAGGGCAGCTCTCAGCAGGGAAATGTCCAGGCCCAGGGAGATGCTCAGGGAAGGAGAGGGGGCTGAAGAGAGCAATGCTGGGGGCAGGAGGGCACTGTTGGTGTGTGGGAGGTGCCGTACACAGCTGGGTATAGGAACACTGCCCTGAGTGCCCGGCTGTCTATGCCCTGCCCTCCCAGACACAGCACCACAACATCTTCTCTTGTTACTGCACTCCTCTGATATTGTCATTGTTATCTGCTGCTCTCAGGAAGGCTCTGAGTTTGCAGCACTGAGTCAGGCACTGCCCTTGGGATTCCTGCCAGGCAGGGATGCCCATGGGAATGGGGTGTCCAAGCTTCCCTGGGATCTGTGGGGCTGTGGGCAAAGCAGTCCATGGCAAAGGAGAATGAGCTGAGCCCCCTCCCTGAGATCCCATCATGGGCACACCTGGGGGTCTCCTTGTTGTGTCCTGCCAAGCTCTGACCTGCCCTCCTGGGTGCAAATCTGTGCCAGAGATTCTCGGAGATCTCTGAGTGTCCCACGGGGAAGTGCAGAGATGCCACAGCTGAGGAAATGCCACAAACCCAGGGCAGAAGGGCAGAGATGGCTTCTTGAGAGATCCCATCATAGACCTGGCTGCTCCTGGCACTCTCAGACAGCACAACTAAAGCTCAGTCAGGAACTTGGGTGAAGGTTTACCCAAGCAGGAACAAGGGTAGGTGAGTCACAGTGGGACAGTCTACAGGGAATGGCCCAGGTTTGGATCAAAGTAGCCTCTGCTGACTTGTCACTGTCCTTTATCCATGAACAGGTCCCCATGTCCAGAGACAGCACATGTCCAACAGCAGCTCCATCAGCCACTTCCTCCTGCTGCCATTGGCAGACACGCGGCAGCTGCAGCTCCTGCACTTCTGCCTCTTCCTGGGCATCTCCCTGGCTGCCCTCCTGGCCAACGGCCTCATCATCAGCGCCGTAGCCTGCGGCCACCACCTGCACACCCCCATGTTCTTCTTCCTGCTCAACCTGGCCCTCACTGACCTGGGCTGCATCTGCACCACTGTGCCCAAAGCCATGCACAATTCCCTCTGGGACACCAGGAACATCTCCTACTCAGGATGTGCTGCACAGGTATTTTTCTTTGCCTTTTTCATTGCAGCAGAATTTGCCTTCCTCACCGTCATGAGCTACGACCGTTATGTGTCCATCTGCCAACCCCTGCACTACGGGACCCTCCTGGGCAGCAGAGCATGTGTCCACATGGCAGCAGCTGCCTGGGCCAGTGGCTTTCTCAATGCTCTGATGCACACGGTGAATACATTTTCCCTGCCCCTGTGCCATGGCAATGCCCTGGGCCAGTTCTTCTGTGAGGTCCCACATATCCTCAAGCTCTCCTGCTCAAACTCAAAATTCAGGGAACTTGGGCTTCTTGTGGTCGTTTTCTGTTTAGGCTTTGGTTGTTTTGTGTTCATTGTTTTCAGTTATGTGCAGATCTTCAGGGCTGTGCTGAGGATCCCCTCTGAACAGGGACGACACAAAGCCTTTTCTAACTGCCTCCCTCACCTGGCCGTGGTCACCCTGTTCCTCAGCACTGACACATTTGTCTACTTGAAGCCCCTCTCCATCTCATTGCCAGCAATGGACCTCATGGTTTCAGTTCTGTATGCAGTGTTGCCTCCGGTCCTGAACCCATTCATTTACAGCCTGAGGAACCAGGAGCTCAAGGAAGCTCTCAGGAAAGCCATGATTGGATGCTTTTCAGCCTTTTCATCTTCCCATAACAGCGTTCACTTTGCTTTGCATTGAGAGCTCGAAAGGAGCTAGAAACACACCCTTAGTTTGGCTCCTGCTGTGCAGAGCTTGCACAGCATCAGCACTTTCTTTCAGCATTCTCCCTCCATCAAGGGGCTGTAAGAAGGCCAGATCCTGGGAAAAGACACCAGGCTAGTGACGCAAATTAAGCAAAGGAATTTTCCAGACTATATGACATTAGTTCTGGTATAAAAGTTAAGAAAAGGAGGATGACTAGAGGGCATTCCCTATTTGCAGTGTTTTCCTTTCAGATTAACCACTCTGCCTGCTGAAGTCCTGCTTCCTGGGAAGATCCTGAACGTCACTTGCTTATTGAAAGTAGAGAATAAAATTATTGGTCTTTTTTTCTCTTTGCTGGTGCATGTAAAAACTTCTTCCTTGCTATAGAAAACTGACTTATCTCAACCTATGAGTTGTCATCTGTATTATTTTCTCTCCCCCGTCTATCCAAGGAAGGGAGTGATAAAGCGGATTCGCTGGCACATCGACTCCAGTGGAGGTAACCCCACAGCAGAAGCCACAGAAGGCCTGCTTTCCTCTGTCAGCAGCTCCCAACGTACACCATGAGCGGGCAAATCTGCTCTAATGTATTAAAAAAAAATTCTGCTTCAAATTGTTGCATTAAAAGAAATGCTATTATTCACCCCCATCAGCTTAATTACCCCACTTTCTTGTGTGACCCAAAGACATTGTGTAAGCAATGCCAATTACAATGTATTTAGGAGAAGTAAATAAACTTGCAACTAGTTTTGAAAAAAAATTTAGTATCCTCATCAGAGCAGGAAAGAACAGAAATGGGCACAGCTTTGTGGCTGCCCCAGCTCTGGGATGGGCCCTGGGCCTGGAGCAGGAGCAGCTCTGGAGGGCCACAAGGCTGGGGCTGTTGTGCTGCCCTGGGCAGATGGGATGGCAGCAGGGGCTGCAGAGCTCTCAGGAGCTCAGGGAGAGGGGAGCAGGGCACACAGGGAGCCTCCTTTCGCCTTGGCCAAGCACCTTGCCCATGGCTGGGCTGAGTCCTGTCTGAGCTGCAGCTGCTGCTGTGCCCTTGGCAGGGGCTGAGGCCCTGGGGCCCCTGCCCAGAGCCCCCTGCCCTGAGCAGAGCTGTGGGGCCAGAGCTGGCTGGGCTGTGCTGGGGAGAGGCCCTTGGTGCTGCACAGAGCTCAGGGCAGCTGGCACAGCTTGCAGGGAGCTGGGCTGGCCTGAGAGAGCCTGCCAGAGACACCAGCAGTGTCCATCTCAGCCTGGCTGAGCGTGCAGGGGCAGGACTCAGCCCAGCCCTTGTGGGGCAGGGCCAGCGCCTGTGGAAGGCATTGGGAACAGGCAAGTGGCCCAGAGAGGAGGCTGCTTTGTGCCCTTGGTGGCATGCACAGAGCAGGGAGGGGGCCCAGGACATTTGTCAGTGCCAGCTTCTGTTCCCAGCTATGGCCAGCCCTGCCCGGCCTCTCCGCTGGCCCAGAGCCCGACAGAGCCCAGGCCAGGGCTGTCAGGGCAGCCCACAGGTGCCACGGGCTGTGCAGGAGATGGCAGAGGCTGCCCAGCAGGGAGGCCATGGGGCAGAGAGCCCCAGGGCTGCTGTGGGCACCACAGCACAGGGGCCATTCCCACCTGCAATGCTCCTGTCCTGGGCTGGGCTGCACAGGGGCTGTGCCACCATGGCTGGGGCAGGGGCACAAAGGGGCCACAGAGACACTGCCAGGGCTGGCAGCAAGGCCAGGAACACACAAGAAATTGCTCTGAATTTTCCGTGCTGGACAGGGCTGGCTGTGGCAAGGACACAGCTCAGCTGGTCTTGGTGGCTTCAGTAAAAGCTAAGAGTCCAAATAGCCTCCATGGCTGTGCTGGGGAGCAATGTTGGAGAAGGGAAATGCATGGCTACTGGGAAATGGGGAAATATGGAATTCCAGCAGACACTGCTGTGAGGCTTCGGAAGGCTTGAAGAGAATCTTCACAAGCCTCAAAGGGGGGATGTTACCTTATAAAAAAACATCTCTATCTGGGGAGCACACACAATGCTTGTTTTTCAAAACCCACTGTCCCATGGAACTGCACAATGCCCATTGTGTGAGAAGGACAATTGGAAAGACACCAGATCCTGTTTTGCCAACTTTTAACAGTTTTTGAGCAGTCAGATATGACTGGCATTACCAGCCACCAGAGACCATGAAAGAGACCACCAGAACATAATCACAAATCTGTAAAATGGATAGAATATATGTTGATGATTTCAGGGAATGGATTATAATTTCTGGGACAATCACTGAACATATGAAAGACAGTCTGTGGTCAGGAACTTTCCTGTTCTCAGCACACACACCTTTGGGAGGAGCTATTCTCCCCTTGTGCCTCTGGCTGAATAAAGAACGCTGTTTCTTACTGCTCCCTTGGTGTTAATCAGTTTCTTTTTATTTTTTTTCTGATTTTTTTGTAGCAGTGTCACAGTGGCCCCTTGGTTCTATGAGACCCTGCAATGTCATCATGATCTCCTTGGCTCTGCAGTGTCATAGTTGGACTCCTGCTTACAGGAGTCCTCCAATGCCCAATGAATACTTGTTTCCATAAGGTCTCACTGTGTCATGATATTCTCATCAGTTCAATCAGGCCCCACAGTGTCCCAAAATTCTGCTTGGCTCTGCAGCTTTAAAATGGCCCTTGGTTCTATGAGGCCCTGCAGTGCCTCACTGGCCTTTGCTTATACAAGACCTGGAAGTGCCACAATGATCCCCTTGCTTTCAGGAGGCCCTGAAGTGTCAGAATGGCCCTTGGGCTCCTTGAGGCCCCACAATGTCACATTAGACTCTTGTGACCCCTCTGTCTCATGGGTTCCTTGATTCCATGAGTCCTTGCAGTGACACAATGCTCTCCTTGGTTCCATGAGGCTCTGCTGTGTCACAACAGCCCCTTGTTTCCATGGGGCACCCCAGTGCCACAAGGGTCTCCATGGCTCCAGAGTGTGACAATTGACCCTTGGTTACAGGAACCCTGCAGTGTCACAGTGGACATTTGAAGGCTGGAACCCCTCAGCTCTGGAGCCAGGCTGAGAGAGCCTGGGCACAAGAAGGCTCAGGGAGATGTTAGATCCCATCCCAGCACCAAAATGGGCTTTGAGAGAGCTGGAAAGGGACTTCCAACAGAGGCCTGGAGTGACAGGACAGGGGGGAATGGCCATGAGGTGAAGGAGGGCATGTTGAGATGGGACATTGGGAAGAAATCTTCCCAGTGACGGTGGTGAGGTCCTGGCACAGGTTACCCAGAGAGGCTGCAAACTCCCCACCTCTGGAGGAGTTCAGGCCAGGTTGGATGGAGCAATCTGGTCCAGTGGGAGCAGTCCCTGCCCATGGCAGGAGATTGGAACTGGATAAATCTTAGGATCCCAACCCAAGCCGTTCTATGATCCTAGATTTGCCCCTCCTGGCCTCATTTAGCAGCAGGTTGACATGTTCCTATTGCAGCCATTTACTGCAAACACAGTGATTGAATTGACTTTGCCCTGGATGTTGCCTGCAGCCTCCATCAGCTCCAGCTGAGCTTTGGGTTTCCTAAACACATGAACACACACTGAGGACAGATTTATGAATTTCTCCTCCTGGTCGTTGTGCCGTGGCTCATTCCTGGCATTTGTCCCTGAGGCAGCACAGCCCTCCTGGCCAGCAGAGGCTCCACATTCCCCTCAGCAGACGCGGCACAGCACAGTGTGTGTTTTGGGTGGGCAAATGTTCCCCAACAGAGTGTCCACTCCAGTCCTCAGTGTCCCATCCCACCACCCACCCATGCCAGGGATGACAGAGAGCCCTGCTCTGGCGTCTGCCAAGGGCTGGGTGAAGAGGGAGCCTGGGCAGGGCTGATGCTGCCCCTACAACGGTGCTGAAATCAGTAGCAGGAGGGAGATAACCACAGAACAAATGGACCAATAAACTGAGGGGAGTGCCCAGGTCTGAAAGTGGCTGATGGAAGAGGCTGGAGGGATGCTCAAAGCCCTGCCTGGAGCACCTTCTCAGGCTGGCCATGCCAGCAAGGCCACAGACCAACCTCTTCAGTGCTGCATTTGCCTGTCTGCGATCCCTGCCAGGGGACTGGCACAGCACCACACACCTGCTGGAACGTGTCCTGGCCCTGCAGAGTCACACAGCTCGACTGACACAAGTGGGTTTAATCTCCTGGGCACTTCCCAGTCTAGCCCAGCTTCTGCCCAGCTCAGCCCAGCAGCCCATTTTGTGTGAGACTCATGGCAGTGCCCACTCTGGGATGCTCCTGCACTGGGGGCACTCACCCCATAGCCTTGGCCTCCTTGAAGAACTCGGCACGTGCTGAGGGGCAGAGAACAAGGTCAGCCTCCACATCACCCCAAGGCTGGAACTCCCTATGGCAGAGGAAATGGAGCTCAGTGACATTGCAGAACTGCTGGTCCTGGCTCCAGGAGATGCCCAGCACAGGCTGCCTCTGCCTGCTCAGTGCCAGCCCCTCTCTCTCCCCAGACCTGCACAGCAACCCTTGCAGAGACAGAGGGGCCTGGCCAGAGATGGTGCCTGCAGCAGCAGCTGCTTCCTCTGCATTCCTCCCTGCAGGTTCAGAAACACTCCCTTGCTCCTCTCCCTGGACATCTCTTTCCCCAGCTGAATGTGTCCTGGCTGGATGGGCTGGCTTGTCCTGCTGGCCCAGCCGCTGCTCCCCACAGTCACTGAGCTGGCACTGCTGCTCAGGACACACCAGGTTCTGCTGCTGTCCATGGCTGGGGCTGAAGGGAAGCAGCAGCTGCAGGGGGAAGGTTGCAGAAAGGCTCTGGGCACTGAAGCTGAAAGGGGCACCACAGGGTCTGCAAGTTCCCTGTGTGGGAGCTGAGCTTGTGACCCCTTGAGCCCTCCTAAGTGCTGGGGCTGTACCTGCAGCTCCAGAGGAGATGTGACAGTTGGAAACAGAGACAAATAATTCCTGCTGGATTCTTTATTGTCTTTGCTTATACAGGTGACCTGGATCCATATGTACAGGAGGTGCTTTGAGTCATATAACACTTCTAGTGTGATAAGAATAATATTTTTTAGCTGAAAATAGCATTTCATGCATAGTACACAATGAGAAAAAAGACACATGATCAGAACAGCATCTGAGTTTTTCAAAGAATGAAAGACTCATTGATGTTCCAGTAGTCAAACCTGCTCAAATACTTTCCTCAGGGCTTCCTTGAGATGAGAGGTGACCACCAGAGTCCAAGGCCAGACAGAGCTTTCCATCCTGTCCCGGCAGAATTTGTCTGGGAGAACCCTTGCATATAGGGAATTTTTCAGGGGGAGTATCAATTTTGGCTATGGGTACATGGAAAGATGGATGTTTCTTTTCCATAGGAAGGAAAGCACAGGGCCCCAGTTCTCCAGGGGCAGATGAGAGGCAGCCCTCAATGTTCCAAGTCAGCCAGACCTGAGAGGTAGCCCCCAGGAAGCAGAACCAGCCAGATCTGTTCCATTTGCCCTTTGTTCCATATGGTCTCTCAGTGTCACAATGTTCTCCTTGCTTCCATGAGGTCCTGAAGGCTCACAATGGTGCTTTGGTTCCATGGGCCCCCACGGTGTCACAATGTTCTCCTTGCTTCTGCAGTGTGACAATGGCCCCTTGCTTCCATGAGGCCCTGCAGGTTCACAATGGCCATTTGGTTCCATGGTACACCACAGTGTTACAATGATCTCCATTATTCCATTGGGCCTTTCAATGCCACAAAGTTCTCCATGGATCCAGGGTGCCCTTCAGGATCACAGCGGCCCTTTGGCTGCACATGGCCCTGTAATGCAACAACGGCCTCTTGGTTCCACAAAGCCCTGCTGCTTCACACTGGCCCCTTGCTTCAGTGAGGACTGTGCTGCCTTAAGATTTTAGCCTTTATATTTTCAAATGCTGCACTGCATTAGTATCACTGTATACACTAGGAGTGAGAAAGAGAAAAGGAGCTCGGAACCTGAAAAGGCCTAGCAAATTTTGCCTGGGCCCTCAGTGGTGTCCACAGGTCCCCACTTTAGTTTAAAAGAAAAAGTAAGAGAAGTGTTTGTAATCCTCCACAGGGCCCTTTGCAAAGGAGAACAAACAACACTCAGGAGATCCACAGATACCCCGAAGTGTCCAGGGAAGTCTTCTCACCTGGTGCCTTTCTAACAAACTTAATTCTAATACAATGACAAAAAACCCGCCACCATTCACCAGACTTATAATTTCTAGTACATTTCAAAGAACTCATCTAACAATGTCCAATAGCTTAAAACAGTTCCAAGTGCACAGAAAGAGTTCATCCTCTGATTGTAGAGGGACAATCTGGCTGGTGATCAGCATGTTGGTCAGCATTTGAAGGCTGTGCCTCAGCTGCATCCTCTCTCTGATGTCGCAGGTCAGGGCAGACACACTTTGCAGGCAGCCAGAGTACTCCAGTATCCATTGAGACCCATGCATACCCACAACCCCAAATGATGAGTTAGTCATTAAGTGACAAATGCTCCACCCGGGGGGACTTTATGGGGGGGCAGCTCCGGCTTTGGGAAATTCCCAAAATAGCAGACAGACTCTTCCTCGCTCTGTTCTGAACATGCCTTGCTCCATTCAGAGCCTGCCTTGCCCTCCTCCCCCTCCATTATTTTTTGATTAATGATTACCAGGTGTTTAACAGAGGGGAGACATCCCCTTCCCACAGGGATCCATACAATCAATCCCCTAGCTCTCCCCAAGCTTTCGAAGAAAAGGCCACTCCTTGATCTTCAGAACCCGCTCTTCTTGGCCCACGCTAACAAAGCAACCAATTCCTCATCCACAATTGGCGCGTCCAAGACTTCGAGAACATCCCTCCAAACTGAGAGTATGGTTTCCTCCTGCTTAGATAGACGATTTCCCATTATTTCAGATTTTCCCACCTAGCCGCTTTGCTGGGAGGGGGAAAAGCACAGAGTACCTCTCTCGATGGGGAGAAAGACAGCCAAAACTTTGCTTGCAGCTCTCGTTGTCCAGGCTCGATCAGGGCTCCAGGCCACTTCAAGCTGCTGCGCGCTGCGGGGGCTCTGTGCACTCCGAAGTTCAGAGACTGGTCCCAGTCACTGTGCAAGTGGAGTGCAATCTTGGTGTATACCACCAGATGTCCCTATGCACGCTAGGAGTCACATAAATAATGACAGACTTCTTCAGCTGTGTGGCCAAAGAAACAATTTATTGAAAGAGCAAACTACATTTTATAGTGTGGTTTGCTAGTCTCGAACAGAACAGCAGTCCATTGGACAATAGAAGAAAACAAATCCTGTCACATAGCGTGAGAACTGTTTCTCAGTCAACACCAGGTGCTTAATCTTTATTATTAATTCCTTTCTGTTTTTCCCAAATGTTATCATCTTGGCAAAGGCTCAGGCTGGAGCTGAGAAACTGTCTCAGCATGGGAAAGGTTTCCCAGCATGAGAAAGAGAAAAGAAGCTCCGAGGCTGAAAAGGCCTAGGGACATTTCAGCCAGGCCTTTTTTTCAGGTTCTCAGTCTTTTTCTCAGGCTGTGAAACTTTTTCAGCTGCAGCCAGGAGTCTTCCCTGGCTAGAGACTTTTTCTTTACCGTAAATATAAGAGAAAGAATCATAACAGAGATAAATACCTGCTGGATCCATTTGTCCAATGAACTGTCTGTATTCTGTTTTTCACGAACTATCTTATTTAAAGCCATGGCTTCCTTCAATAAATTGCTCTCTCTTGCACAAAGTAAGAGAGTGCCTTGTTGCTGTTCTCTCACTGCTCTGTAACTCTTCATATGACAACAGTCAGTGGGTGTGGTCATTGGAGGTATGGTCATTTAGCTGGTGAGTGGCATGTGGTCAGTGGATAAGGTTAGTGGGTATGGTCAGCAGGTATGGTCAGTCAGGGGGTGATCAATGTGTCAGCTATTGCTTATTGCTTATTGCTAATTCCTGCTCTGATGAGGATGGATCCTCAGCCACTTGGATGAATTTTA
Source organism: Erithacus rubecula (assembly GCF_903797595.1). Taxonomy (NCBI): domain Eukaryota; kingdom Metazoa; phylum Chordata; class Aves; order Passeriformes; family Muscicapidae; genus Erithacus; species Erithacus rubecula. The sequence goes on along the minus strand of NW_027636103.1, from coordinate 21,978 downwards.
CTACTCCAGAGGTTTCTTCTTTCTTGAGCAATTCCGTTCAGGAGTTCAGTGACAAAGGCTCATAAATATTTGTTTAAAATACCCACATGAAAATCTCCTGGGAATAATGTAAGTTTTCAATTCTTTGGTGGATAATTAAATAGATTTCAAAAGTATATTTCAAGTGAATATACTCTATTGAAAACAATGCAAGGAGAAGTGCTTTCTCCTGGTTCTTTCCCTGTTTATAGATGGATATCAGAACTGTCCAGTTGATATTGTCCCCCAGGACCTTCTAATGCAGTTTGAATAGATATGAAAATCAAGACCCTTCATGATGGTCAATCAATCACACTTTGTCCCTATCCCTACCCCCTCCTCACCATTTCCCTCATCCAACCCCTGGGACTCCTATGGATCAGGAATGGTGTGGCCAGCACCATTCAGGACCAGAGCGGTGATTTGTTTTCCCTGTGCTTGGCACTGTTTGGGCAGCACCTCAAGTGCTGTGTCCATTTCTGGGCTTCCTGGTTTAAGAAGGACATAGAGAGGCTGAAGTGTGTCTAGAGAAGGGCAACAAGGCTGGTGAGGGGTCTGGAAAACAAGCCCCATTAGGAGAAGCTGAGGGAGCTGGGGATGTTTAGCCTGGAGGAAGTTCAGGTGAGACCTCATCACTCTCTGCAACTCCCTGACAGGAGGGTGCAGGCGGGTGGAGGTCAGGCTCTTTTTCCAGGGAACAGTCACAGGACAAGAGAACACAGCCTCAAGCTACACAAGGAGACAATTAGGCTGGACATTACGAAATATTATTGAATAAAAGGGTGATTGGGCATTGGAATGGGCTGCCCAGGGAAGTGGGTGACTCACTGTCCCTGGAAGTGTTTCAGGATAGACTGGATGTGGCACTGAGTGCCACGGTCTGGGCAGGTGGTGTTGGGTCACAGATTGGACTTGATGCTCTCCAAGGTCTTTTCCAGCCTGGGTGATTCTGTGATGATTGTGACACTGCAGGGCCCTGGGGAAGCAAGGGGCCATTGTGACACTGCAGGGCCTCGTGGAACTGAGATGACCAGAGTGACACTGTGTACAACATGGCACCACCGAGCCAAGGGGCCACTGTGACACTGTGGGGCTACATGGAATCAAGGAGTCCATGCTGACAGTCTGGGACCTCATGGAAGCACAGAGGCCACTGTGACACTGCAGGGCCTTGTGGAACCAAGGGGCCATTGTGACACTGGAACCAAGGAGAGCCTTGTGAGAGCCTGGGGCCAACAGAATCAAGGGCCCATTGTTCCACTGCAAGGACTCTTGGAACTCTGGAAACAATTGTGACACTGTGGTGCCCCATGGAACCAAGGGTCCCTGGTGACACTGCAGGATCTTGTGTAACCAGGGCTCCATTGTGACACTGCAGCACCAAGGAATTCATGGCAGCACTTGGAGGCCTCATGAAACCAAGAGGCCACTGTGATACTGCAGGGCCTTGTGGGGCCATGCAGAACATTGTGACAGAGCAGGACCTCGTGTAATGATGGGGCCATTGTGACACTGCAGGGCCCTATGGAACCAAGGGACCAGTGCTGCTCCTCATGGACTCAGGGAATGAAGGAAACATGTTTGACACTGTTGCCTTTTTTGGGGGGTAAAAGGCAGGGCGACCTGGTTCAGGGCGAAACCACGGTGAAACAACAAACTGGCCAGGCAAGTCACTCACTAACACCCATAGGGTGGTGGTGAAGTGCGTTTATTTTTTGTGAACGGTGGCTTAAGTAACCACAGAATACAGTGCAATTAGTCAGCGTCATGGAGGGGAGGGGCCCTGTCTATCCCGTACATCGCATGATCTTCAGTGCGGCTTTTGGCTGACTACACTTCCCCGCTCTCCATGAAAGGTTAAGTTTCATTTGTGTTAATTTTGGTTAGTAAAAACTTACGAACGCATTAGTGGCAAAACATAAACTGTGTTAAACGTTAAGGGTGGTTGGATTGTACAACTTGCTGAACTGGTAAATAAAATAAGCGACTGAAATGTTTCAAGTCAACTGTCCTTTTTCCAAAAGCATAGTATCGATCTCGCTCAAACTAGCTTTAACAAACGGAACTATCTTATTAAGAAGACAGGGACCGAACATTAATGCAAAAATAACAACTATAACTGGTTCCATCAGGGTGGAAACAAGAGCTGTAACCGAAGGATGTTGGCCTAAAAGGGAACTAAACCAATTTTGTTGCTGCAGCTCCTGACTGCAGCATCAGAGCCTGTCTTTAAGTTCTGACATGGATTTTCTGATTGTCCCGGAACGGTTTACATAAGTACAGCACTCTTCGTTCAGAGCAACGCACAGGCCTCCCTGCTGCATTAGCAGAAGATCTAAACCTCGCCTGTTCTGCATTACCATCTCTGACAAGGAGAACAGGGACTCTTCTATTCTTAGAATGTTTTTCTGGATTTTGAGTAGGTCTTCATCTATAGTCCTTTGCAGCTGCATTAGATTTTGCTTTTGCAACACTAGTGCTGAGACACCTGTTGCTGTACCCGTCGCTCCTAGGCTTAGGAGTACTGTGAGGCTTATGGCAGTTATTGGTTCCTGTTTTTGTCAATGGAAACTTTCTTCAAAGTGGAAGAACACTTCGTGGTCCGAGTGGTACAGGATCCTGGGAATGACAATGGCTTGCACATAGAAATCGTTAGTTTTGTCAGAGTGTTTAATGGAGACACAAGGGGTGATGCCTGTGGAGTAACAAGCCCACACACCTGGGACTGCTAGAACGGCCCATAGGTGCTGCTTAATGAGGGTAATTGTGATGTTACAAAACTGTTTGTTCTGGCTTACTAAATTTTGATTATCTATACAGGTTCCTTGGCCAGACACCTTTTCTAAAGTGACTCCTTTACGAGGAGTGTCCCATTTACATTGTGTAGGGCTGCTCTCCTTGGAGTAAGTAAATTGTGCTGTGAGACCTACGCCTTTGTAAAAAGGTGGTTTGGCATCATAGCAGAGCCAACAGGACTTGGTAATGTCTGGGCGTGAGGCGTTTAGGGATACAAATGCAGCATACAACATTTGGATAAGCAAGTTGTCTGAAGGCGCTTCGAGTGTTATACTAAAAGGCGACAAATCGCTTTTGGGTATAGGGACAGTTGCTGTTAATTTGGGTGTTGCAGAGGTAGTTGTTAGAATTTTCCTTAAAGCTATGGCTCTATCAGGCCCTATTGCGGTATATATTGTTGGCATAGAGGTTTTGGTAATTTGCACAACTGTGCCTCGGTCTGGATAGAACGAGCCCATGTATTTGAACACTGACCATGTTCTGCCTAGAGTCCAGCTTGGGTGTTGGGGCTGTAGAACAGTAACCGTAAGGTGAGAACAATTGCCGGGTTTAGTACCGTGTTTAAACGTGGTTGGTACACAGCCTTTTGGCCAGTGAGTGACTTCTAAAACGTCATCCTTTTTAGGGGGTTTCCACCGGTTACCTGTTACGATGGTTTCACAGCCCCAGTACCTGCAGAACCAATAGCCTGGGTAGGTGCAGTAACTTTTTCAAGGGTTAACACTGGTACACCAGTACAATCCTTGGCTAATTGGGTACAAACCGCTCAGTTTTCCATTAGTGATGTCTACTGCACGTATGGTCCAGCTGGGTGCATTGGTTTCGGAACGTCCGATGATTGTACCTGTAAGCAGGTTGTGAAATGTCCAGACGTAGGGCCAGTAGGGGTAGTTGCTTGCTTCTGCTTGGATGGCATAAGGCAGGCTTAACAGCAGAAAAGTACTGGACCACAAAAATAGGTCACAGCGGCAAGCCTGTTAAAAGAAACTCAGAGGTTTCATTAGTTTTGGGCAGCACGGGTTTTATGGATTTTAGAGGACACCACTTAGTGACGTTATCTTTTTCTACCGCCGTGTACCCTCTACCTGTTACAACTAGCTTCCAACCTGTCTCCCATTCCCCTAATTCATTTTTGATGCTCACTGGTGGACCCGCTCTGATGGCTTCTACAGCCCAATGTTTTTGAGAAAGGGCTTGGTTTTGGTCCCCTATGGGAAACTGATTTAACACGAGCATGGCAGTTGTTAATAGGCATGGTTGGTCCGGTGGGGGAATGGCATTAGTGAACCCTTCTGCCTTAACCAGAGTTTCTAGCTTAGCCTTTAGGGTTTGATTGGCCCTTTCCACTAGAACCTCTCCTGTGCTGTTGTACGGGATGCCCTGCTTTAGGGTGATGCCCCATTTGGTTGTGAATTCCTGAACTGACTTAGAGATAAAGTTTGTCCCATTGTCTGTTTTTCTTTGTTTCGGAATACTAAGCCAGGCCATGGCTGTTAACCAATGTTGAATGGTGGCTTTGGAGTTAGCTTTGGCATGTTGAGTCGCTATAATCATGCTGCTGTACGTGTCGACTGTTACAGCAAGCCACACTATGGGCTTCAGCAGCTGGCATAGTGAAGTCTGTTTGCCAGATCTCTGAGGCCTTTAGGCCTCTGGGATTGACACCGCAGGACCATAGGGGTGACTTTTGACAGTGTGGACAAGTGGCTACTATGTGCTTGGTATCAAATATTGAAATGCTGCATTGCTTGGCTAGGGCCTTCACTCCTATGTGAAGGAGCTTCTTGCAAAGTCCATAGGCTTTTTGCTGCTGCGTCAGCTTTGTCGTTGCCTGTTTGATAGAACCCTTTAACTGGGTTATGATTGTTGACATGCACGACTGGCACAGTGCCTTGATGAGAGTAAAGTGCCTCTTCAATCATTATGGCAGTGGGTGAGGTGGAAACGCCTGGATTGGACATTGCTTGGCACAGCTTTGCGACAAGCATGGAATCGGTGACAATGTTGAGATGTTCGGTCTGAAGCAGATTGTATGCCAGCACTACTGCTGAGGCTTCTAGTAGCTGCACTGACAGAGATTCGTCTCTTTTCTTAACACACTGCCATTGGTCTCGTTCTTGCCACACAACTGCTGCAGTGGAAGTTGTTGAGGACGCATCGGTAAATACAGTTGGACCTGGTAGGGGTCAGTTCCTGACCTTCTGTGAGAGGTCGATGTCCACTATGGCCAGCAATTGAGTCCATGGGGGCTTTGCAGCGTAGCACAGCTCCCCTGCAAAACTGAACAGAGCTAGGGCAAGGCACTCCGAGATTGTCACAGATGATGACGGGATCTGCTTCTGAAAGGGTAAGTATATTTTTGCAGATTCGAAACCTAGGTGACTCAAAGCAAGTTTTCCACCTTTCATGATTAGGTTCCCGAGGCATTCCTCTCCTGGGGTAAAGGCTCGCAACAGTCTCCCTAGGGCTACCCATTGTACTGGTTTGGCTAGGTCAGGAGGTCCTTGTGCTAACACTCCGGCTCCCCCTTCTTTTGTGAAGTGCACATACAAATCTAGTGACAGGCTTGGGTTCCACCTGGAAAGGATTGCAGTGGACAACTGTTGTTCGATGTAGTCGAGAGAGTGAGCGGCTTCTTCTGAGATGGTTTTTTGCTCCCATGGATGCTTGCCTTTGAGGAGGTCATACAGCGGGGACATGACCTCTGGTGGAATAAGGAGGATGTTGCGCAGCCACTGTAGTGACCCTACTACTTGCTGTGTGTCGTGTAGCGTTTTGATGTCGTGATGGATCTTGATTGTGGGAGGTGATACGTAGGAGGCATTAATTTTCACACCTAAAAATGTGACCAAAGGACCTTTCTTTATTTTAGCTTTGGCTATTTCGAAGCCATTGGCTTTCAGGACCTCAGATGCTGCTGTCACAAGACTGTCCACTTGGCCAGGTGAGGGAGCCGCTATCAGGATGTCGTCCATATACTGGATGACGGTGGCTTCGGGATTTGCTGACTGGACTGGTGCTAGGGCTCGACTTACAACAATTTGACAGATGGTAGGAGGGTTCCTTGGGGAAGGACCTTCCACTGGAATCGAAGATTGGGTTGTTGCCCATTGGGAAACACGATGGAAAAGGCGAACCGTTCTTTGTCTTGCTCGTGCAGGGGTATTGAAAAGAAGCAGTCCTTGATGTCGATCACTGCGCAGGGCTGGTCTGTTGGGATAAAGGAGTTGCTGGGTAGTCTTGTCTGCACGGGGTCCATCGGCTGAATTTTCTTGTTGACAGCTCGCAAGTCGTGAAGCAAGCAAAAGCCTTCGCCACTGCGTTTGGGTATTACAAACACTGGTGTGTTCCACAGAGAAACAGATGGTACGATGTATCCCTTTTCTAATTCTCATTGGACCAGTTGAAGGAGGATGGACATTCAAGGCTCTGGTATGGGCCACTGCTCTATGTACACAGGATCAGATTATTTCCACGTCATTCGAATTGGGAGTTGTGGGTACGCTGGAGTGTCCCTTATGGTAAATTTGCCACCCTGCACCTAAGCTGAGATAGGGCATCTCGCCCCAGCAGAGGTGGGACATTTGACAGGACATAAAGTTTGATGGTCTTTTCAGGCCCTCTCGGTATGTAAAGTAATTGCTATTAGCTCGACACTTTTTTGGGCGATGGAGATTCCTCCAACTCCTCCTACTGTTGAGGCATCTTCTAACTTCCAGCTTGGAGGCCAAGATGTCTGTGGGATGACCGTTACGTCTGCACCTGTGTCGACCAGAAAGGGAACGCTGATAATGAGGCCATCTGATTGAGGATGATACGGGGAGTTTTTCCAGGGGCTTATCGTGGAGTTATAGAAGTACTGTAGACAGACTCCCCATATTATTGGTGGGACATTGCATTCCACTTCCAGGGCCACCCAGGGATCTCGTTTTTCGCATTGCCTTGCTACTGTGGGCGTAGTTGACTCTTGCGATGGCATCGGCTGGGTTAGGGGGCTGGACATTGGCTGGGCCATGAAGTTGGTTACTTCCCTGGGGGGCAGTGGGTTCAGCAGGTGCTCTGTCCCGGGGTTCACATAGCTGGGCAGCTGGATATTCCAACTGGGAGGAGGCTGCATGCGGCCCGTCTGCCCCCTCCCTCACCCGTTTCCCTGCTTTTTGCTCCGGCACTCTCGGGCGATATGACCCTTCTTACCGCAGACCCAGCAAGGTCCTTTTGATCTTGGGTGTGGAGGACCTGTAGGCGGTGGTTGACGGTGACCATGATGACTTTGGATGGCCATGACCTTGGCGACGGCAGTGCCAGCCACGGCTGGAAGCGGAGCCAATGCAGCGCCGACTGCAGCTTGGACCGGAGCTAGGTTCTCCTCTCTCACGACGTGCTTGATCATTGCCGCGAAACTGGCACCGGGTGGCACAGAGCGCAAGAGTTCCTTGGTGGGCTGCTTGCACTGCTGTCGAACGCATCCTTCAAGGACGAGGCCCTTTGCCTCTGATGGCAGGTCGGAGGCACCCATGGCTGCTTGGAGACAGTCCACGAATTCGGCAAAGCGTTCGCTCTCGCTTTGCCTGATGGTTGTCCATGGGGCTGGCTTGGCTACAATCCTGCAGGCAGTGCAAATGGCTTCTCTGGCCGCGTGGGTTGTGGTTGCAATCTCAGAGGCTCGCTAGCCTTGGGCTTGTGCTTGATGGCTAACCATTTGTGTATCGCGACCCATCAGCCGCAGCAGGCTAGAGTGGTGCAGCGGGTGTTGATCCCCATTAACTTCGGCGAGCATTTTCTCTAAAGTGTTCTTCCACTCTTGCTTAAACACAATCATTCCCGCCCCATCAAAAATCATGTGGCACGTTTGCTTAATGTCAAAGGGAAGCATGTCATCATTGCTGAAAAGGCCATCGATCATTGTGGAGACCATAGCAGAATTTATCCCCTTTTCATTAATGGCTTTGATGACAGCCTGCACATCTTTGGGGTTTACTGGAGTGTATGCCAGTAAATAGTTATTCATTCTCCTAACCAGGAATATGTGTGCCGCTGTTTCGGGCAAATCAGCAAATGCAGCCTGAACCTCTTTCCAGTCTGTTAGTGGCATGGGTTTTTACAGCCCCCGCTTCTTTGTGCGTGGCACAGGCAAACCGATAAGTTTGGTAAATGCAGCTGGTATATTGTCTTTATCTGAATTGGAATCTGAGCTAGATTCTGAGCTACATGGGCATTGCTTTTTGTCCCTTTGCTTGCCCCCCCTCTCGTGCCATGGTACCCTCCGAATCCACTCGTACTCTCTGTCTGAGTTGAAGGAAGTTGAATGGTAAGGGTTTTCGAGGCTGTGGTACTTTTTGGTCAGACTCCACCCTCTAAGTTTCCCGTGGTTGGGCTCTTTCCCTCCCCTTCTTCGCCTCTCTGCAGGGGAGCTTTTTGTCTTATAAGGACATGTTTTGCGGCGCACTCCCTGATTGGGCTTCGGGTTCTCCTGCCCCTTTTCATCCGCGCCCTCCCCCTCATGTTCGCAACTGCGCATGGCCATGGTGGGAAAAAACCCCTCGCTCTGCCATTCTCCTTCTTACCCAACGCCATTGTCAGGTACATAGGTTGGTGGTTTTTCCCGAACGTTTTCGGGACCCGCGTCACTAAGGATACCCGGAGGCTTGCAAACATCGTCGCAACCTAACCGGAGTTGTGGTTTAGTGGTTAAATCGGGAGTAGGGATCGGAGACCGAACGCAGTCTGAGTGGCAGCCCCCACCCCCACTTTCAGCGTGATTTTTAAACAATTCTGTGTTGCTTTCCACGTTTTCTGTTCTAACAAAGCCTTTTCCAAAGCCTGGGTAACCCTTCCCCAGCTTTTCAGACATTTGCTAGAACCAGACATGATTACATCATGCGCAAGGGTGTTAGTACATTTCTCCCAACATCCTGGATGCAGGATGTCCACGGGACGGTTAACAGCACCCAACTTCAACAATCGCATAACTGTGCATTTAAGATCGTTGGGCTTACATTGAATTCCCCACTGCTTATGCAGTTCAGCCACTACCTTGCCAAGTGCTTCCATCTTGGTGGTATGGGAGCATCCTCCCCACCAAAGTCAGTCCACCTGCTTCGGCCGTTTCCCTCCTCCAGCGAGAATCACGTTGCCCGAACGCCCGCACTCGTGGGTCAGGGGACGTTCCGGGGTTTCGGCACCACTATGTTGCCTTGTATTTAAGGCTTGGTTTGGAGAGAAACCACGGCGAAACTACAAACTGGCCGGGCAAATTACACACTGACACCCATGGGGTGGATAGTGAAATGCATTTATTTTCTAAGAACGGTGGCTTAAATAACCGCAGAATATATTATGATTGGCTAGCGTTATGGAGAGGAGGGGGCCCTATTTTCCGCGTACATCACATGATCTTCTGTGCGGCTTTTTGGCTAACCACAGACTGGGCATCTGCCTGTAAAAATTTCCTCATGGATCAGGATTGATTTCCAACTATAGATGCCACCAGTTAGAAGCCTGGTAATTTTTGAGTGCCAAAAGCCTCCTACAAATAGACACTACGAAAGTGATGAAGCGAGCTTTACTGTACAGAAAACAAGCCCCTCTTTTTGTCCAGAGCCCTGTGCCTGCAACTGGGCTTCGGCCTGTTAAATTTCCTCATGGATGAGGATTTCTTGCAGAATAAAGATGCCACCAGTGAGAAGCCTGGTTGTTCTTGGAGTGTGTCCAAGTTTAGGACAAATTTGGGGAAAAAGAGCTCCAAAGGGCCCCCCCCCCCCTTTCTTTTTTACAATTCCTTCCTTCACTGAGCTCAGAAAGAATTGTTCTTGTGGTGAAAATGGAAAAAACTTTTTTATTAACAAAAATACAAAAGAAACACTCCCCCAACCCAAACCCAGATGAGACGAACCCAGCCGGTCCTCGCCGGGGAGAGCGGCAGAGCCTCCCAAGCCGACCTCCAGCAGCGGCCCCCGAAGTCCAGATCCTTGTCCTCCGGAGTTGGTGCAAAACCCTGGAGCAGGGAGAAGGGAGAGAGGGGGAGGGGCAGCCGGGAGCAGGCCAAAGCAAGCCCAAGACAAGCTAAAGCGAGCCCAAGACAAGCAAAAGCAAACCCAAGACAAGCCAACACAGGGGCACAGACAAAACAGCTGGGGGAAAAGGGAAAAAAAACGGCCAAAGCAGCCAGGGGAGGGGGTCACAGCTGAGCAGACGGCAGAGAGCAAGACACAGCCCACAACCGAAGCGCAGCAAGAGAGAGAGAGAGCCGGAAAACACCAGCCTAGATAAAACCATCCGAGGGAGGGACCGGCAGCTGCACGGGGAAAGCAAGGAGAGGAGCCAGTCCAAACATCAGCCCATAACATTCCACCCCTTATCCCACATCGTGATCATTGACACACGATTGGGATACACACTCACTAAACACGATATGAAAATTTCCTAACTTGCTTAAACCTTCAATACTTACACATTTCTTTCTATTCATAGAATCTAGTATACAATGGTGGCAACACTCAACAATAACATTTGTCTATACTTCATCCTATAGTCAGATCTCCCTGAGGTACACAGCAGGTTGTTCCATCCTTCTGCATTATCCACCAAGTACATCCTGGTCCTTGAGCAAAGGCAATCCCACGAATGGGTTTGCCTGTACTCGAGGCAGGATGAATCCATACTGTCTTTCCTAGCAACCCTCTAACATGGGCCACTGGGACTTTATCTCCATCTATCACATTAAGGCCTTCAGACTGGGCGGGACCTGCTCGGTTGGTGGAACCTCGAGTGTTGACTAACCAAGTGGCTTTTGCCAGGTGCTGCTCCCAGTTTTTTAAAGATCCCCCACCCAATGCCTTTAATGTGGTCTTCAACAATCCATTGTACCTCTCCACTTTACCTGCAGCTGGTGCATGGTAAGGGATATGGTACACCCACTCAATACCATGTTCCCTAGCCCAGGTGTCAACAAGCTTATTTTTAAAATGCGTCCCATTGTCTGACTCAATTCTCTCAGGGGTACCATGCCTCCAAAGGACCTGCTTTTCCAGGCCCAGGATGGTGTTGCGGGCAGTAGCATGGGACACAGGGTAAGTCTCCAACCATCCAGTGGTGGCTTCCACCATGGTCAGCACATAACGTTTTCCCTGGCGGGTCTGAGGCAGTGTGATGTAATCAATCTGCCAGGCCTCCCCATACTTGTATTTGGACCACCGTCCACCATACCAGAGGGGTCTTACCCGCTTGGCCTGCTTGATGGCAGCGCAAGTGTCACAGTCATGAATGACTTGGGTAATGCTGTCCATGGTAAGATCCACCCCTCGGTCTCGTGCCCACTTATAGGTGGCATCCCTACCCTGATGGCCTGAGGCATCATGGGCCCATCGAGCCAGGAACAACTCTCCCTTATGTTCCCAATCTAAGTCTATCTTTGAGACCTCTATCTGTGCAGCCTGATCTACCTGCTTGTTGTGCCTGTGTTCTTCATTAGCCCGACTCTTGGGAACATGGGCATCCACATGACGGACTTTCACGGGGAGCTTCTCCACCCGAGTGGCAATGTCTTTCCACTCATCAGCAGCCCAGATTGGTTTTCCTCTGCGTTGCCAGTCAGCCTTTTTCCACCTTTCCAGCCAACCCCACAGAGCATTGGCTACCATCCATGAATCAGTGTAAAGGTAGAGCTTTGGCCATTTCTCTCTCTCAGCAATGTCCAAGGCCAGCTGAACAGCTTTGAGTTCAGCAAGTTGACTCGATCCACCTTCTCCTTCGGTAGCTTGTGCAACCTGTCGTGTGGGGCTCCATACGGCAGCTTTCCACTTCCGGTTCATCCCCACAATGCGGCAGGAACCGTCGGTGAAAAGGGCGTAGCGTGTTTCATCTGCTGGCAGCTGGTTGTACGGTGGAGCTTCTTCAGCCCGGGTCACTTGCTCCTGCTCCTCTTCATCAGAGAGACCAAAATCTTCACCTTCTGGCCAGTTTGTAATTATCTCTAAAATCCCAGGGCGATTTGGGTTACCAATACGGGCTCGCTGCGTGATGAGGGCAATCCACTTGCTCCATGTGGCGTCAGTGGCATGGTGAGTAGAGGGAACCTTTCCTTTGAACATCCACCCCAGCACTGGCAGTCGGGGTGCCAGGAGAAGTTGTGCTTCTGTGCAAATCACCTCTGAGGCAGCTTGAACTCCTTCATAGGCAGCCAAGATTTCCTTCTCTGTGGGAGTGTAGTTGGCTTCGGACCCTCTGTAGCTTCTGCTCCAGAATCCCAGGGGTCGGCCTCGGGTCTCACCAGGCACCTTCTGCCACAGGCTCCAAGACAAACCATGGCTCCCAGCTGCTGAGTAAAGTACGTTCTTCACATCTGGTCCCCTCCTGACTGGGCCAAGGGCTACTGCATGGGCAATCTCCTGTTTAATCTGAGCAAAGGCTTGCTGCTGTTCAGGGCCCCAGTGGAAATCATTCTTCTTGCGTGTAATAAGGTAAAGAGGGCTCACAATCTGGCTGTACTCAGGAATGTGCATTCTCCAAAAACCGATGGCACCTAGAAAAGCTTGTGTCTCCTTTTTATTAGTAGGTGGGGACATAGCTGTAATCTTGTTAATAACATCAGTAGGAATCTGACGCCGTCCATCTTGCCATTTCACTCCCAGGAACTGAATCTCTCGAGCAGGTCCTTTAACTTTACTCTTCTTGATGGCGAAGCTGGCTTCCAGGAGAATTTGAATAATTTTTTCTCCTTTCTCAAACACTTCCGTTGCTGTGTTTCCCCATACGATGATATCATCAATATATTGTAGATGTTCCGGAGCTTCACCCTTTTCCAGTGCAGCCTGGATCAGTCCATGACAGATGGTAGGACTGTGCTTCCACCCCTGGGGTAGTCGGTTCCAGGTGTACTGCACGCCCCTCCAGGTGAAAGCAAATTGAGGCCTGCATTCTGCTGCCAAAGGAATGGAGAAAAATGCATTTGCAATGTCAATGGTGGCATACCACCTTGCTGCCTTGGACTCTAGCTCGTACTGGAGTTCCAGCATGTCTGGCACGGCAGCGCTCAGCGGTGGAGTCACTTCATTCAATGCCCGATAGTCCACAGTCAGTCTCCATTCCCCATCAGATTTACGCACAGGCCAAATGGGGCTGTTAAAGGGTGAGTGGGTTTTACTGACCACCCCTTGGCTCTCCAGCTCTCGGATCATCTTATGAATAGGAATCACGGCATCTCTCGTTGTTCTGTACTGCCGACGGTGCACTATTGAAGTGGCAATTGGTACTTGTTGTTCTTCTCCCTGCAGAAGTCCTACTGTAATTGGATTCTCAGATAGTCCAGGCAAGGTGTTCAATTGCCGGATGCGCTCTGCCATCACAGTTGCAATTCCAAATGCCCATCTTAGTCCCTTTGGGTCCTTAAAATATCCACTCCGAAGGTAATCTATGCCCAAAATACATGGGGCCTCTGGACCAGTCGCAATAAAATGTTTCTTCCAATCCTTTCCAGTTAAACTTACTTCCGCTTCCACCAGGGTGAAGTCCTGCGATCCACCTGTCACACCAGCAATTGAAACAGATTCTGCTCCTACGTGTCTTGATGGAAGTATCGTACACTGTGCACCTGTGTCCACTAAAGCTTTATATTTCCGTGGTTTCGAAGTGCCAGGCCATCGAATCCACACGGTCCAAAAAACACGGTTCTCCCTTGCCTCCCCCTGGCTAGAGGCAGGGCCCTTCTAAGCCTGTTGCTCCTTCTTTTCTGAGGCATACATCTTAGAAGTTCCCTCAAGAGGGTCAGATATGTCATTATCAGTATCACATTCGGCACTTTGGCTGCGAGAAACAGGAGCGGCTTTCCTTTTGGAAATTTTTTCTTCCTTCAAATCCCGCACTCGTTGTGCCAGAACAGCCGTAGGCTTCCCATCCCATCTTCTCATGTTCTCTCCAGAATCTCGCAAGAAGAACCACAACTCAGCTCGGGGAGTGTACCCTCTCTCCCAACTGGGGTAACGTCTGCGTTGGATATCAGGGTTTCTAATCTGTACAGCTGAAATTTGGAGGAGGTCCTCCTTAATCTCCTCCCTGAGTCTCCGATGATTTTTCTCTATTTTATCTTCTAAGTTTTGCAAGCGTGTTTCCACAGCTGCAATCCTAGCATGAGTCGGGCCATGTACTGCATCCGCATATGCACGAAGCTTCTTTGCCATATCGAGTACTGTCTCATACACCTCATCTCTCTTCATTATCGCTAGGGCAGACGCATACTCAGGTGGCCCAAGCCGCACGAGCTTTCTCCACATCACCGGTGTGCATGGTACCAGGTCTGGATTTCTAGTTGTTACATCATCCGAAAAAATAATTTCTGCTGCCATTTCCCTGAGGCGTTGGACCCCCTGCTCTATGGTTTTCCATCGGGTCTGCTGAACATATAAGTCATCTGCACACAGATATCTTTGTGCCACACTATCCAGGACCCGTTCCCAGAGACTTTGAGGGTTAGCCCCTCTCATCACGCCCTGGTCGATAACAGGATCATGAGACAGAGACCCCAAATGTCTCGCCTCAGAGCCATCCAAAACTGTGGCCTCACCTGCCGCATCCCAGAGACGAACCAGCCAGCTGATAATAGATTCATCAGGTCTCCGGGTGTAATCTTTTCTTAATCCACGAAGATCCTTCAGGGAAAAAGACTCATTATTGGTCTCTGCTCTCCCACCAGTTGTCTTGACTTCTAATTTTACATCAGGAGGTGTAGAGGGTCCCTCTCCAGCATCATCATCATCATCATCCTCCACCGGCCGATCGGTCTTCTTGGTGCGTTTCCCACTTCTTGTACTGGTAGCCACAGCCATTGGTTGGGGCTTATTCTCCAGTTTAGTTGCTGAGTTTCGGCCTAGGGTGTTGGCAACAACCTGCGTAACTGGGATAGGAGACAATTTATCTCCCTGTTCCCTCTCCTCTGTCTCCTGCTCTATAGTGCCTAGCAGGGTGCGATATGCATGTGCTAGGGCCCAGCTCACTGTAATAATCCTTTTCTCTTTAGAACCATCCTGGCACTTCCCTTTTAAGTAGCTTGCAACCTCGATTGGATCCTGAATCTTTTCAGTTGGGAATTCCCAGATTATGGGGTCAGAAAATTCCTTTAAAATCTGGCCCATTTTCTCCCATTTGCCATTCCACTCAAGATTCCTCCTGCCGAGCTTGACTCCTAAATCAGGAGTCTTCCCAGCCCCTTTAGAAATCTCAGCCTTCATTCTATATAGACTGTAAATGGTGCAACAAAGACTTACTAAATTAATTACCATAAAGATGATTTCCTTAATACTCAGGGAGATCTGAATGTTTTCTAATAAAGATGTAACCGATTCAGAGGAGAGGAAAGGAAATAAAGGCAGGAAATTTTCTTTGCCTGCTTCTCCTCTAATAAATAACACAAACCATGATTTATACATTCCTGAAGCAGATTCCAACATTCTCATAAATCTCCTGTAAGCCATTGCAACCAAGCCTAGCCCGATGAGCATTTTCGTCAATATTCCTTTCATACAAAAACTATGCATCAAAGACAACACCGGAGCTATCTCTGGATGAGTAAACAGACCCATTGACCACAAAGGCATCAAAACATCAAAGAAACCTAACGAGCCGACATACAAACAGGTCCCCACAACGAAAGACATTATGGATTTAAGAAACTTAGCCATGCCGACAGCTGAAACCAACATAGTATTAGATAAAAGTTTTTTCCACTTTTTTCTGGTGCTGATAATCTGAAGGTCGTGAGTTCCTCACACGGGGCACCAAAAAGTATGTCCAAGTTTAGGACAAATTTGGGGAAAAAGAGCTCCAAAGGGCCCCCCCCCCCCCTTTTCTTTTTTACAATTCCTTCCTTCACTGAGCTCAGAAAGAATTGTTCTTGTGGTGAAAATGGAAAAAACTTTTTTATTAACAAAAATACAAAAGAAACACTCCCCCAACCCAATCCCAGATGAGACGAACCCAGCCGGTCCTCGCCGGGGAGAGCGGCAGAGCCTCCCAAGCCGACCTCCAGCAGCGGCCCCCGAAGTCCAGATCCTTGTCCTCCGGAGTTGGTGCAAAACCCTGGAACAGGGAGAAGGGAGAGAGGGAGAGGGGCAGCCGGGAGCAGGCCCAAAGCAAGCCCAAGACAAGCTAAAGCGAGCCCAAGACAAGCAAAAGTAAACCCAAGACAAGCCAACACGGGGGCACAGACAAAACAGCTGGGGGAAAAGGGAAAAAATGGCCAAAGCAGCCAGGGGAGGGGGTCACAGATGAGCAGACGGCCAGAGCAAGACACAGCCCACAACCGAAGCGCAGCAAGAGAGAGAGAGCCGGAAAACACCAGCCTAGATAAAACCATCCGAGGGAGGGACCGGCAGCTGCACGGGGAAAGCAAGGAGAGGAGCCAGCCCAAACATCAGCCCATAACATCTGCCTATTTCTGGAACCCAAAGAATCCCTCTTGATCCTGTGAGTACTGAGTTTTCAAAGTAATTGTTCCTTTGTTGTTGTTGTTATTTTCCCTTTGGGCAGCATCCATATTTGAAGCCAGCTGAGCCTCTCTCCAGACTGGCATCTCTGATCCCTGCAGTGAATCCATGGAGGCAGTTCTGGAGGTGGTGATGATCATTTCAGGATGACACTCTAGTTCAAGTTCTGAGTGGGTCTCAGAATAAAAACTGTATCAAACCTCAACTCCATTGGGAGGTTCTCTTCCTTGTAATCCTATGAATAAATGCTACGTTGCCTTTGAGCATTTTTTTTCAAATGGAAAGTTCCATTAATAGTGGTTTTGGTATGATTAGGAATGGGGAAGTATCTCCTTCTGATGCCCAAATAGTTATGCTATTTTTTCCCTTCATATGTATTCATAGATTTGTACACTACTGTTGTATGGTTACATAGTTCCGGGGTAACTTCAGTACTTTTCCTCTCCTGATAGGCAGAAGGACAAAACACATCCCAAAGGCTCCTATCCTATGTTAGCTCCTCTGTGAACCAGGGTTAAAACATGTTCTCAAGGTACTTTCTCATAAAGTAGATATAGCCTGTACAGATAGTACAGCTAATAGCAAGAAAGAGGGGCTCCAGAAGAGGTGGAAAGAAAAGGAGGAAATTTCCTCATTATTGTGCTTCTACTTGGGAATTCTTGTCAATCAGGCTAATTTTTCAGACTTATAAAACCACTTTCACCCTATGTGGGATGGTCATTTTTCCATATCTGCCCCTGGAGTCTTCAAGTTAGAAAGCAGAATTGATATTACCTCCTCTATTAATACTGACTCAAAAGTGTGTTGTTTTGTGTATTAATGTTTCTCAATCATATAAATGTGACAGACTGACCAGCCAACAGCAGGATTGACCCACCAGGGGAATTTCTCCTGCTTTGTGACTCAGGAGAACTTCCCAGGCTATTTTGTGTTTGCTGTAGGGAAGCTTGGGCTGCTTTGCATAAATTCACAGGATTGACCAGTGCTGGGAGGGCTGCACCTTGCTGCCCTAGTAAGAGGTGTTAAGCTGCACCTTCACCTTGGAGGCAGCCAAGTACAGCACTTTTGTGCAGAAACACTTAATCAGCCCTGGTTTGCACAGCTGCAGCAACTGGGGTTGCCGGAGTGTCCTTTCCTGCATTGGAAATGAGCTGAGTCAGTCATGGGACAGGGCAGGGCATGCCCAGGTGTTCCCATTGGGAATTCCATCTGTCCCGGGTGTGTCCCATGCAGCTCCTCAGTGACATCCCACCCAGCCTGGAACATGGAACTCCCCATTTCCAAGGACACGTGGCCATTGTCACCAGCACAGGCAGGACAGGTCAGACCCTTCCGCGGCTGCAGCGAGAGCGGAGGTGTCAGAGCCTTTAGCGAGTGCTGCTCCACACTGGTTGGAACTCACACCTGCTGCTCAAGAGGCTGATCCACACCTGAGTGGAGGTAAATATTTACAGTTCTGTGCAGACAGGGGGGGCTCAGTGATAAATTCACAAAGCCAGCACCAGAAACACCAGAATGTTTCAGTATTTATATGTTTTAGCCAGCAAAGCTATTCACGTTCATTGACTGTAGGTTACGGTATTCTCTTCATAATCAGCATTCTGTCTTCTGTTGGGTACAGATCTTCTTTCTTCTCATGCTAATTACTCTGCATGCTCAGTCTCTCTCTTCTACTTAGAGAAAAATTTCTTGAGTGGGTGGCCATGGTCTGCCCCTGCTAGAATGACATTTTACCCAACAGAGCTGATTCAACACAGTTGCTGCATTGGCTTTATTCATTTGGGTCTTGTCTTTGGGGTTTTGCCAAATGTCCTTGTGCAATTCTAAATTCTTTGTGTCCACCATCCGAGGTGCATTCACCTTCCCAAGCCTTGCTAACCTCCCCTAGGTCTGAGGCCACTGAAGCCTATCAAGCCCTACACATGAATAAGGCAATTCAGCCAACAAGTAACCTGCCTTTCCAAGGCCAGGCCATCGCTTGGAGCTTGTTGGATGCTTCTTGTTCCATGGAGAAAATGTCTGTTTCTGTTAATGAGCCTTGAAAGCCAGAAAGGCCAAACAACAAAGAGCACCTATTTTCCTAGCACATATTGCCCATGTTGCAGATGTTGCTGCAGGATCAGTGTGTGTGTGGCAGCGGATCAGCCGAGGCAGGGCGGGATGGCGGAGCTGCGGGCCTGGGCACGATCCACTGTGCTCCGCAGGGCCCAGCCCGCACTGCATCCCGCAGAGCCCCCACGGCCGCTGCCATGCCCCTCAGGGGGACCCAGAGGGGCAGCACCAGCAGCTGAGGGCTGTGCCGGGCTCTGGGGTCGGCTCTGGGTCAGGGCTTGGCCATGGTGCTGGTGCCGGGTGCTGCTGACCCTGCGGGACCAGCTGGGCAGGGCTGGGCCCCACTGGTGCCCCACGGCCCCTTTGAGGCAGCCCCGGGGGAAGCGACTCCCAGGGATGACACTGAGGAGCTGCCAGTGCAAGGGGGAGATTCCCCCTGCTCTGACACCACTCAATTCATGCTCTGGGAATGGCTCTTGCTCAAAATGAGTGCACTCCTCATTGCTCCATATTTAGACCAGGGTCACCAAGAATGTAAGGATAAATGAAACCCAGGAGCAGTTATTTTTTTAGTATTGGAAGTAGACATTATTTTATTGCCAGCTCTGCTGCATAGGGGAGAGCTCCAGCCACATACATGCCACTTTCTAAGCATTTACATTTACTGATATATTTTCAGTAAACATAAAAATTCCTGTCCATTGGTTCTAAATGATACACACTCCTCATTTACTACTTATTGTTCTCTCTTGTATTGGATGTTGATTTCTCCCTTCTCATGCAAATTAGTCTGTTTTTTCAGTCTGTTTTAGTTTTTTTCCCCACAAAAGTTCTTTTGACCTGTGAGGCTGAAATGTCTTTATTAGTTTCTTCTTTATTTTCTGGCCATTCCAATGTGTTCTTGGAGGGCTTGAAGTTTAGATTCAAGGTATCCAGATTTTGAAGCCTTTAGGCTTTGTTTATCGAATGTTATCAGGGTTAGTTTAGAAAAACGAAAAACTTTGGGGATCTAACAATCCAACTCTGACAATAGATTGCCAAAAGACACCTAGCTACTTACTTTGTAAGGCAGAAAATTACAATGGTTAAGATGAACACACTGCCTATGATTAATTAAACAATTAATTGCAAAGTTATTTAAATTCAGTCACCAGGAGAAAATGTAGGCTAAACAAGCAATGAGAAGCTGTATAATAATCCAAGTTGATGTGTTTGGCACCTTACGTGATTTGTTCCCATTCTTTTATAAATGCACGGATGCTCTTAGAGCAAACTCATTTATGAAGCTGACGTAAAAGGATGCAAAGTTCAGGTGACTCCCAGTTCCCCTTCATGCCCAGTCCCTGTCCTAAGCTCTGCCACTGCTGATGACTGAAACAGAAACATTAGTGGAATTGTGCTGAGGCAGCACTTCGTGCAAATGACACTCTCACAAGCACAAGTCACAAGTGACATTCTCACAAGCAAAAAATTGAGGGATTTCTAGAAGACTGTTGAATATTTCTTTGCGATCTTTGCAAGTGAATACTTCAATTGCATTAAAAGTTCAGGCAAATTTCAGATGAATACCTTTTTAGCTTCCCTGCCAGCCACTTTTGTTTTCAGAATGAAGCAGTTGGATGGCAGTAGGTTGTTTTTGTTAAAAAGTATGCTTATGTCAGTAGACATTGTAGCGATGTTTGAGCGCCAAGGTGGCACATTCTAGACTAAATAATGAGTTCAGGACACAATCCAAATTTTGTTACATCTGAGTAACCTGAGGTAAACTGTTTCCATTTCACACCTATGCAAACAATTGTATCTAGAGCTGAGGAAAACACAAAGGGTTTTGGTGCCTGTTCGAGTCAAAATTCAGCTTTTGCAGTTGAAATTCTTCTTGGAGCTCACTCCAGCATGTGCTTCCTTAGTACCAGATAAATCCCAGCCTGGAGTGCTGCCCAAACCTTGTGATCTTTTTGGGAACCACTCTTACCTAGTTCATCAGCTGAGCTCTGGCCAATTCAGTTGTACTCAGGCATTGGATTTCAAGGGAAGCCCATGCCTATAAATTCCAGCAATTGGGAAAGGATGGCTTTCTCCTTGAACTCTTGGCTGCATTGGAGGCTCAGTGATGGTCACTCCCTGAAAGTGCAGCTCTTGCTCTGCCTTAGCTTAGTGCAGAGCAGTTTAAGGTGACAGTGTTGTGTCTTTTTGGAGAGACAAAATTAAACACACAAATTTCTCATTAGGGATGTGCTGTTTCACATGTGAATGATGATTTCTGTGATTCTTGGTGAGAGTTTGCATAGATCCTAAGGGAATACTTCACATTCAGCAATTGGTATTGAAGAGTGTCAGTAGTGAGACAATTGTGGAACTGGGGCTGGCAAATTTCGCTTTGGCCTGGCACAGAGGAACTCAGGTGAGACAGGTCTGGTTGCTGGTAGGGTAAAGGTGCCCTTGCAAAATGCTCCACGTAGTGCCAGTCAGGGATTGGGCTTTGTTACAGAATCAGAGAATATTCTGACCTCGCAATGATCCACAAGGATATGCAAGTTCAGCTCTGTCTCAAAGAATTCCATCATAATTTTAAATCAACTTGCTTGCCTTCTCCCAAATTCCCCTTATGACATTTCTTTTTCTGTTTTCATTTGCTTTGGAAAACAAGTAGACATCATAAGAGCCCAACCAAACATTTCATATTGTGCACCTGAGAAGAAGAAAACAGCCATGAAGCCAGCAGAGAGTGAAGAGAGTCCTTGCACTGCTGTTTATCGCCGACCCTACAGGGACAGGGTGGTTCATTTGCTTGCTCTGAAGATGTACAAGAAGCCAGAGTTACTTGCCTGCTTGCAGAGAGATGGAGTCATGCAAAAGGACAAGGGAACCCTTGGAAAGATCCTCCAGCAGGTGAGATTGTGCAGTTTGGCTCCAGCAATTTTCTTCCGCCATGTTGTTCTTTTATCCTTAATTTTACTTGTTCCTCCACTGTTTAAATAAGAAACTTTCCTTTTAAAATATTTCCTGTTCAACGTGGCTGGTGCTGAATTATGCAAACATTCATAGATCATCAGAATATTTCCTCTTTTGCTATGAGCAACGTCCAGGGGGATAATTCAGATGGACACAGTTTTGGATGCACAGAGTTGCTTCTTAAATGAATTCACATACTTGCTTCCCTTTCCAACACAATCTTAGTTCTGGTTTTAAGACATGAATTCTTGATTCTGGGTATATTTGTTACTTTGCATTTTTTATAATGAGAGACAGACATCAACAGACACCACCAGAGCAATATCAGTGTTTATTATGTTTTCAAAGAAAGAAAAAGGGCAGATTTTGAGAGATGATGGTGGTGTGTTGTTGAGTTATTTAATGTGTTATAGCAGTCAAATTTATGGAGATTTTCCTGTCTCCATCTCAGCAGGAACTCTCAGCAGTGTCAGGTGATGAAGTCTAAACCAGCACACTTCATATCAGTGGTCTTGAGGTTTTACTACCTCATTTTACCTTTTTGAGTAGATTTTGTATTTGTCTTGAGAAAGATATGAACCTCATTTACTGTCAAAGGAATAGAACAAGAGAAGAGCACGACTTTCTCATAGAAGGACTCGGCAGGAATGAACCCTGGCTCTGCCACATGAAGAGGGAGGGACAC
>NW_027636104.1:95996-199206 GCF_903797595.1 Erithacus rubecula | reverse complement strand
TCTCCCTGCTGAAATTCCATATTGAACTGCTTTTCTCCGACATTGAAGATGCCTCCACTTTGAAGCCTGGTTGTTCTTTGACTGCCAAGCACCTTCTTTAAATAGACATTACAAAAGTGGTGAACTGACCTTCATTTCGCTGGGAAATAAAGCTCTGTTTGTATCCTCAGCCCTGTTCCTGTGACTGGCTTTCTGCCTGTTAAATTTCTCTATGGGTCAGGATTTCTTGCAGATTATAGATGCCACCAGTAAGAAGGCTGCTTATTCTTTGAGTGCATAAAGCCTCCTCTAAATAGACATTACAAAAGTGATGGAGTCTGCTTTATTGTACAGAAAAACCAGCCCCTGTTTTTTGCCCAAGGCCCCAGAACAGAGATTTGGATTCTGCCTGTTCAATTTGTCTATGCTTCAGGATTTCTCCCAGACTAAGGATACCACCGCAGAGAAGCCTGGTTACAAGCGAAGTTACAAACACTTCCTCCAAAAGTTATTAGGAAAATGGAAGGGTGTGTTTCTTTTCATAGGGAAAAGGGCCCCTCTTTCTGTCCTTGGCTTGTGCCTTACACTGGGTTTCTCCCTGCTGAAATTCCATATTGAACTGCTTTTCTCCCACACTAAAGATGCCTCCACTTTGAAGCCTGCTTCTTCTTTGAGTGCCAAACACCTCCTTTAAATAGACATTACACAAGTGATGAAGTGACCTTCATTTCGCTGGGAAATAAAGCTCTGTTTGTATCCTGGGCCCTGTGCCTGTGACTGGCTTTCTGCCTGTTAAATTTCTCTATGGGTCAGGCTTTCTTGCAGACTATAGATGCCACCAGGGCGAAGCCTGCCTATTCTTTGAGTGCCAAAAGCCTCCTCTAAATAGACATTACAAAAGTGATGGAGTCTGCTTTATTGTACAGAAAAACCAGCCCCTGTTTTTTGCCCAAGGCCCCAGAACAGAGATTTGGATTCTGCCTGTTCAATTTGCCTATGCTTCAGGATTTCTCCCAGACTAAGGATACCACCGCTTAGAAGCCTGGTTACAAGTGGGTTTACAAACACTTCCTCCAAAAGTTATTAGGAAACTGGGAGGGTGTGTTTCTTTTCATAGGGAAAAGGGCCCCTCTTTGTGTCCATGGCCTGTGCCTTGCACTGGGTTTCTCCCTGCTGAAATTCCATATTGAACTGCTTTTCTCCCACACTAAAGATGCCTCCACTTTGAAGCCTGGTTCTTCTTTGAGTGCCAAACACCTCCTTTAAATAGACATTACACAAGTGATGAAGTGACCTTCATTTCGCTGGGAAATAAAGCTCTGTTTGTATCCTGGGTCTGTGCCTGTGACTGGCTTTCTGCCTGTTAAATTTCTCTATGGGTCAGGCTTTCTTGCAGACTATAGATGCCACCAGGGCGAAGCCTGCCTATTCTTTGAGTGCCAAAAGCCTCCTCTAAATAGACATTACAAAAGTGATGGAGTCTGCTTTATTGTACAGAAAAACCAGCCCCTGTTTTTTGCCCAAGGCCCCAGAACAGAGATTTGGATTCTGCCTGTTCAATTTGCCTATGCTTCAGGATTTCTCCCAGACTAAGGATACCACCGCTTAGAAGCCTGGTTACAAGTGGGTTTACAAACACTTCCTCCAAAAGTTATTAGGAAACTGGGAGGGTGTGTTTCTTTTCATAGGGAAAAGGGCCCCTCTTTGTGTCCATGGCCTGTGCCTTGCACTGGGTTTCTCCCTGCTGAAATTCCATATTGAACTGCTTTTCTCCCACACTAAAGATGCCTCCACTTTGAAGCCTGGTTCTTCTTTGAGTGCCAAACACCTCCTTTAAATAGACATTACACAAGTGATGAAGTGACCTTCATTTCGCTGGGAAATAAAGCTCTGTTTGTATCCTCAGCCCTGTGCCTGTGACTGGCTTTCTGCCTGTTAAATTTCTCTATGGGTCAGGCTTTCTTGCAGACTATAGATGCCACCAGGGCGAAGCCTGCCTATTCTTTGAGTGCCAAAAGCCTCCTCTAAATAGACATTACAAAAGTGATGGAGTCTGCTTTATTGTACAGAAAAACCAGCCCCTGTTTTTTGCCCAAGGCCCCAGAACAGAGATTTGGATTCTGCCTGTTCAATTTGCCTATGCTTCAGGATTTCTCCCAGACTAAGGATACCACCGCTTAGAAGCCTGGTTACAAGTGGGTTTACAAACACTTCCTCCAAAAGTTATTAGGAAACTGGGAGGGTGTGTTTCTTTTCATAGGGAAAAGGGCCCCTCTTTGTGTCCATGGCCTGTGCCTTGCACTGGGTTTCTCCCTGCTGAAATTCCATATTGAACTGCTTTTCTCCCACACTAAAGATGCCTCCACTTTGAAGCCTGGTTCTTCTTTGAGTGCCAAACACCTCCTTTAAATAGACATTACACAAGTGATGAAGTGACCTTCATTTCGCTGGGAAATAAAGCTCTGTTTGTATCCTGGGCCCTGTGCCTGTGACTGGCTTTCTGCCTGTTAAATTTCTCTATGGGTCAGGCTTTCTTGCAGACTATAGATGCCACCAGGGCGAAGCCTGCCTATTCTTTGAGTGCCAAAAGCCTCCTCTAAATAGACATTACAAAAGTGATGGAGTCTGCTTTATTGTACAGAAAAACCAGCCCCTGTTTTTTGCCCAAGGCCCCAGAACAGAGATTTGGATTCTGCCTGTTCAATTTGCCTATGCTTCAGGATTTCTCCCAGACTAAGGATACCACCGCTTAGAAGCCTGGTTACAAGCGGAGTTACAAACACTTCCTCCAAAAGTTATTAGGAAACTGGGAGGGTGTGTTTCTTTTCATAGGGAAAAGGGCCCCTCTTTGTGTCCATGGCCTGTGCCTTACACTGGGTTTCTCCCTGCTGAAATTCCATATTGAACTGCTTTTCTCCCACACTAAAGATGCCTCCACTTTGAAGCCTGGTTCTTCTTTGAGTGCCAAACACCTCCTTTAAATAGACATTACACAAGTGATGAAGTGACCTTCATTTCGCTGGGAAATAAAGCTCTGTTTGTATCCTGGGCCCTGTGCCTGTGACTGGCTTTCTGCCTGTTAAATTTCTCTATGGGTCAGGCTTTCTTGCAGACTATAGATGCCACCAGGGAGAAGCCTGCCTATTCTTTGAGTGCCAAAAGCCTCCTCTAAATAGACATTACAAAAGTGATGGAGTCTGCTTTATTGTACAGAAAACCAGCCCCTGTTTTTTGCCCAAGGCCCCAGAACAGAGATTTGGATTCTGCCTGTTCAATTTGCCTATGCTTCAGGATTTCTCCCAGACTAAGGATACCACCACTTAGAAGCCTGGTTACAAGTGGAGTTTCCAAACACTTCCTCCAAAAGTTATTAGGAAACTGGGAGGGTGTGTTTCTTTTCATAGGGAAAAGGGCCCCTCTTTGTGTCCATGGCCTGTGCCTTACACTGGGTTTCTCCCTGCTGAAATTCCATATTGAACTGCTTTTCTCCCAGACTAAAGATGCCTCCACTTTGAAGCCTGGTTCTTCTTTGAGTGCCAAACACCTCCTTTAAATAGACATTACAAAAGTGATGAAGTGACCTTCATTTCGCTGGGAAATAAAGCTCTGTTTGTATCCTGGGCCCTGTGCCTGTGACTGGCTTTCTGCCTGTTAAATTTCTCTATGGGTCAGGCTTTCTTGCAGACTATAGATGCCACCAGGGCGAAGCCTGCCTATTCTTTGAGTGCCAAAAGCCTCCTCTAAATAGACATTACAAAAGTGATGGAGTCTGCTTTATTGTACAGAAAAACCAGCCCCTGTTTTTTGCCCAAGGCCCCAGAACAGAGATTTGGATTCTGCCTGTTCAATTTGCCTATGCTTCAGGATTTCTCCCAGACTAAGGATACCACCGCTTAGAAGCCTGGTTACAAGTGGGTTTACAAACACTTCCTCCAAAAGTTATTAGGAAACTGGGAGGGTGTGTTTCTTTTCATAGGGAAAAGGGCCCCTCTTTGTGTCCATGGCCTGTGCCTTACACTGGGTTTCTCCCTGCTGAAATTCCATATTGAACTGCTTTTCTCCCACACTAAAGATGCCTCCACTTTGAAGCCTGGTTCTTCTTTGAGTGCCAAACACCTCCTTTAAATAGACATTACACAAGTGATGAAGTGACCTTCATTTCGCTGGGAAATAAAGCTCTGTTTGTATCCTGGGCCCTGTGCCTGTGACTGGCTTTCTGCCTGTTAAATTTCTCTATGGGTCAGGCTTTCTTGCAGACTATAGATGCCACCAGGGCGAAGCCTGCCTATTCTTTGAGTGCCAAAAGCCTCCTCTAAATAGACATTACAAAGTGATGGAGTCTGCTTTATTGTACAGAAAAACCAGCCCCTGTTTTTTGCCCAAGGCCCCAGAACAGAGATTTGGATTCTGCCTGTTCAATTTGCCTATGCTTCAGGATTTCTCCCAGACTAAGGATACCACCGCTTAGAAGCCTGGTTACAAGTGGGTTTACAAACACTTCCTCCAAAAGTTATTAGGAAACTGGGAGGGTGTGTTTCTTTTCATAGGGAAAAGGGCCCCTCTTTGTGTCCATGGCCTGTGCCTTACATTGGGTTTCTCCCTGCTGAAATTCCATATTGAACTGCTTTTCTCCCAGACTAAAGTTGCCTCCACTTTGAAGCCTGGTTCTTCTTTGAGTGCCAAACACCTCCTTTAAAATAGACATTACACAAGTGATGAAGTGACCTTCATTTCGCTGGGAAATAAAGCTCTGTTTGTATCCTGGGCCCTGTGCCTGTGACTGGCTTTCTGCCTGTTAAATTTCTCTATGGGTCAGGCTTTCTTGCAGACTATAGATGCCACCAGGGAGAAGCCTGCCTATTCTTTGAGTGCCAAAAGCCTCCTCTAAATAGACATCACAAAAGTGATGGAGTCTGCTTTATTGTACAGAAAAACCAGCCCCTGTTTTTTGCCCAAGGCCCCAGAACAGAGATTTGGATTCTGCCTGTTCAATTTGCCTATGCTTCAGGATTTCTCCCAGACTAAGGATACCACCACTTAGAAGCCTGGTTACAAGCAGAGTTACAAACACTTCCTCCTAAGTTTATCAGGAAACTGGGAGGGTGTGTTTCTTTTCATAGGGAAAAGGGCCCCTCTTTGTGTCCTTGGCTTGTGCCTTACACTGGGTTTCTCCCTGCTGAAATTCCATATTGAGCTGCATTTCTTCTATACTAAAGATGCCTCCACTTTAAAGCCTGGTTATTCTTTGAGTGCCAAACACCTCCTTTGAATAGACATTGCAAAAGTGGTGAACTGACCTTCATTTCGCTGGGAAATAAAGCTCTGTTTGTATCCTGGGCCCTGTGCCTGCGACAGGCTTTCTGTCTGGTTAATTTCTCTATGGGTCAGGATTTCTTGCATACTATAGATTCCACCAGGGAGAAGCCTGCCTATTCTTTGATTGCCAAAAGCCTCCTCTAAATAGACATCACAAAAGTGATGGAGTCTGCTTTATTGTACAGAAAAACCAGCTCCTGATTTTTTCCCAAGGCCCCAGAACAGAGATTTGGATTATGCCTGTTCAATTTGCCTATGCTTCAGTATTTCTCCCAGACTAAGGATACCACCACTTAGAAGCCTGGTTACAAGCGGAGTTACAAACACTTCCTCCAAAAGTTATTAGGCAACTGGGAGGGTATGTGTAATAAACGGAGCAGGGCCAAAGCCTTTATTAAATCGCAGGTCTTTCATTGAAGAATTGTGGGGGGTCGTCAGGGGCCGACACCTGCTGCTGCTTGCCTAGGCAACGCTGGAAGGAGGTTCCCGTGCAGTCCTGTCCGAGGGCAGGAAAGGGAGTTCCAACCTCACAGGCACGTCTAGAACTCGATTGGGGCTCGTTGGTCCAGTGGTGCCACTCTTCTCAACAGCTCCTTAATTAATGCGTAATTAGGACTTCTATTGAAGAGGTATTTCTTGGGAACTCTGGGAACTTTGCATATTGGGCTGTGTCTTTTGATTGACAGAGGGCAGCAGCAGGTGGCCGGAAGCGAAGTAAGAAACAGGGCAGAAGTATGAAGTGATTGAACTAGAACTGGGATTGTTTGGGAAAATACAAACAGATGGCCAAGTTGGGGATACAGAATATGCATATCAAGAACAGTAAGTTGCTTAACATTTTAACAGAGGGGACAACTTTTAAAACTATTTGTAACCCTTAATTTTATGGCTGCTGAACCTATTTACCTCAATCCTTCCTCTTTTTCTTTTATCGGGTCTTCAACCCGCATCAAGTCACAATTTTTGGCTTCTTGGGACTATAACTTTTGTAGTTCTAAATACAGGTTTCCACCTTATAATTGATTTTTTTATATTTAAGTACCTTTTGCTTGGCATAGTTCCTACAAATGTTTCATATGGGCTCCCAACTCTTTTAATACATTCTTCTCCAATAACTTTATATTTTAAGTTCCATTGTTCTTTTCTTTGCTTTTGCCCAGGTAATGGAGATGTTTGGTTAGTTTGCTTCCATTTTAGAATTTCTAAGGGGCTTAAACTGATTCCTTCCCATGGCCAAATTTCGGACATTTGCGTATTACCGCAAACCCAGCACTTTGTTATGTTCAATTCTTTACTAATTCTTTCAACTAAATCTATGAATAAGTTTTTTTCCCAAAGGTACTTCCAATTTATTTTCTTTTTTTTGGTATTTATCACTATTTGTTTTTCTTTGATTAAATCTATTAATTTTCCTTGATTATTTTCGTGTTTAAAGCAAAGCCAGGATTCCCCTATAGGACACTCTCCAAGTAACCGCTGCCGAAAGGTGGCAGTATTTTTAGCAATCCAATATGTTTTTCCACTTTCATGACAGGTGGAAATTCGGGAATGATCAAAACAGCTGGGGTTCACATTAGTGTGAATTCTTATTAGGGACTCTTGGGTTTCTCCATCATATAGGGGATGGTAACACTTGGTGCACTTAGCCTCTTCGCTGCTAACTAGATTGTTTGTTAGCAAGGCCAGCAACACTCCTCTCAAGAGTCCGGTATGAACTACTTTCAGTCTCACCCGGGCTTGCCTCTTGGAGGTGGGTATTCTCTTAGGTAAGATCTTACTTTCCCAGAGTTTTTTTCATCCCTTTCATATATTAATTTAGGTGTCCTTGGAGAGTGTTCTGCAGGGAAATTAGTTTTTATGTTTCGGCCAAATTCTAATTTGAGGATTTAGAAGGAAAATAGAGTGATACTTAAAATTGGAGAAAGATGTATGATACAAAACTGAATTTTGTAACGACAAGGACTATAGTGAACTGGTGGGAATTTAAGAAACTACAACAATTATGTAACAACAACGTTATAACAACAACTAGAATTGGTATCAACTGCGTTACAGTGACACTTTATCTCTAAACTGGAACTGCTCAAGTCCTTTAGCTGTCTTTTTCTTTTCGCTTAAAGGTAAGTCGGAGATCTGTAGATCCTTTTGTAATGGTCCACTTAGGTGCCTTTGGCTGAGATTCTGTGGAGTCTGATTCATCAAAGGGAGGTGGAATTGGTCCTTTAACTTGAGATATGGGAGTCCAACCCCTTTCTTTTGTTCTTACAGCAGTGTGTGTAGTTAGGAGGACCTGGAAGGGGCCTTCGTACCTAGGAGATAGAGATGTGCGACTCAAGGATTTTATGAGAACCCAGTCCCCAGGGTTGATTTGATGAGCGTTTGAGTCTAACGCAGAAGTTTGGGGAAGGTATCCTTTTTTCTTTAGTTGCTCTATTGTTCTTCCAATAACTCTTAAATACTCTTGGGTGGCAGCTTCTCCTTCTAGATAACTTGCAGAGCTAGAGGCGGTCATTAAAAAGGGAAGCCCAAACATCATTTCATAGGGTGAAACTCCTATATCTGCGCGTGGTCTGGTCCTAATGCGTAATAGGGCAAGAGGTAGACATTTGAGCCAATTCATTTGAGTTTCTTCGATTAATTTTGTTAACACATTTTTCAAAGTTTTATTCATTCTTTCTACCCGGCCGGAGCTTTGAGGATGCCATGGAGTGTGCAACCTCCATTTCATCCCTAGTGCTTCGATGACTCCATGTAATATCTGTGACGTAAAATGGGGGCCTCTATCGCAGTCTATGCAGTTAATTAATCCATATCTGGGGATAATTTGTTCAAGGATTATTTTTATGACCACTTCTGAGGTTTCTTTAATGGTGGGGAAGGCTTCTACCCAATGGGTAAGATGGTCCACGATAACTAATAGATGTTTAAATTTTTGCACTGGGGGCATTTCTGTAAAATCAATTTGAACACTTTCGAATGGTCTTAAAGCTAACTCTCTTCCTCCATATTCAATTTTTCACATAACTTTTTGATTAGCTTTTTGGCAAATTAGACACCCTTTAGTTATTGATTTAGCTAGATTATATACCCCAATACAAAAATTTTCTCTGAGGAAGTGGTCACATAATCCCTGAACACCCCAGTGTGTCAATTCATGGATTTCTGCTAATAATTTTCTGGCTAGAGCTTTATTTAAAAACTTGTGCCCATCTTTCATTACCCACTCTCCTTGATCTCCTTGATGTATTGCTAACTTTTTTATCATTTTTAGCTCTTCTCCGCTAAAAGCGGGCTTTGTAATTTCTGATTTCTCTGGTGTTTCATTTAATTTAAAGACTTCTATAGGCCCTTCGGAACTTAATGAGACTTCTTTGGCTGTTTTGTCAGCATACCGATTTCCTCTTTCTTCTAAGGTATTTCCCTTTTGACGCCCTCTTATGTGCACAACTGCGATTTCTGTTGGTTTGAGCAAGGATTCTAATACTGATTTTATTAAGGTTTTATGTACCAAATCTTTCCCCTTTGAGTTTAAATACCCGCATTCTGCCCAGATTTTTCCAAATGTGTGGACTATTCCAAATGCATATTTTGAATCAGTGTAAATGGTTCCTGGCTTCCCTTCTAATGAGTCTAGCTCTCTTTTTAACGCATAAATTTCGCAACATTGTGCGGACCAATTGGATGGTAGCTTTCCTTTCTCTATTACTTCTAGATCTTTTCTTTTTGCCCCTTTTACTACATCATACCCAGATGCTCTTTTTCCATCTACTACTCTAGATGAACCGTCAGTAAACAGTATCTCTCCATATGGCAGTGGTGTACTCTCTAGATCTTCTCTTACTTTGGTTTGGAAATTTATGAGCTCCAGGCAATTGTGTTCTAGCTCTGACAAGGGTTCCCCTGAGAGTAATTGAGCTGGATTTATACTTTTAGAGGTGGCTAATTCTATATTACTTTTATTCATTAATATGATTTCATATTTTAGTATTCTAGCTTCTGTTAGCCATTGCTGGGCCCCTTGACTGAGGACAGTCTTAATATCATGTGGTGTATATACTTTAAGTTTTCCCTGCAATGTTAGTTTTTGTGCATCTTCTATTAAAATTGCTGCAGCAGCAATTGCCTGGAGACATAGTGGCCATCCTTTTGCTACTGGGTCTAATAATTTAGACAGGTATGCTATTGGCTTTCGACAGCCCCCCCATTCTTGAGTTAATACACCATAAGTGACTCCCCCTTCGGTGTTGGTAAATAGTTCAAACTCTTTTTTAAGATATGGTAAATTTAGAACTGGGGCTGAAGATAATTTCTCTTTTAATTCTTCTAATTGTTTCTCGTCTTGTGCAGTCCAATTTATAGGTTCAGGGTTCACTAATTTTTCATAAAGAAATTTTACACTTTGAGTATATTTGTCTAACCATAATTTACAGTACCCAAACAGGCCTAAAAGTTTCCGAATGTCATGTTTGGTTTTTGGGGTTGAAATGGCTAGTATGCCTGAAATTCTTTCGGGGTTTAACTTTTTGTATCCATTTCCAATTATATGACCAAGGTATGTTACTTCTGGTTCAACAAATTGCAATTTGTTTCTGAATACTTTTAAACCTTTTTCTCCCAGGAAGTTAAGGAGTTTGATACTAGTTGTCCTGACTGACTGTTGCTCTTTCCCAGATATTAATAAATCGTCTACATATTGGAGGATTTGTGTCTCATTTTCGGGGGTGAACTGGTCTAATAGTTCTTCTAGAGCCTGTCCGAAAAGATTGGGGGACTCCGTAAATCCTTGAGGTAGACGGGTCCATCTTAATTGTTGTTTTCTCTTCCCTCCTGGGTACTCCCACTCAAATATGAACCAGTCATGGCATTCCTCCGCTAGCGGACATGCCCAAAAGGCATCTTTTAAGTCTATGGTGGTGAACCATGCATGTTCCCTGGGAATTTTATTCAACAGAGTATAAGGGTTAGACACTACAGGGTGTCTAATGATGGTCTTTTTATTAATTTCTCTTAGATCTTGGACTAATCTGTATTTTCCCTCTGCCTTTTTGACTGCTAAAATTGGGGTGTTATGGGGGAACATGCATGGTTCTAGCACACCTTCCGCTATAAGGTGGTCTATAATTGGAGCTAGTCCTTCTTTACCTTCTTCTGATATTGGGTACTGCTTCACCTTGACTGGGGTAGTCCCTTCTTGTATTTGCACTTTTATTGGCGTAATGTTTAAAAAGCCAGTTTTCCCTTCCTCTGCCCATACTTGGGGATTGATATCACTCATATCTTGTTCAGTCAATTTCATAATACGTACAACCATTTTCCCATTTTCTGGAATAACTGCTATTCCTAACTTAATTTGCAAATCTCTCCCCAACAGATTCTTTTCCAAATGTGGTAAATAAATCATTTCTGCCACACACTGTTTAAAGTTTCCCTTCAATTCCACTCCTTCAATTATTGGTGCTTTAAAAGGCGTCCCTTCGGCTCCTATTACTTCACATGTTCGATTACTAATACGGACTCCTATTGGAAGATCTTTCAAACTGGACCGATCAGCTCCAGTGTCAACTAGGAATTCAAAACTTAAATTCTGGGGACCAACATTGAGGTTTATCAAGGGCTCATCTAGATGTTTCATTGGGTCCCCTAAGGAATAGAGCCCCTGACACCCCTAATCTTCCCCTTTCAGAATTTTTTCCAAATTTTCTTGTTCCCTTTCTATCTCTTCATCAATTGCAATCTTTTTGCAGAACCTCCTGAGGTGACCTATTTCACCACAGTAATAACACCTGCCTTGAAACTTCCCGGGCTTCTGCCAGGGATTGACATTAGGACCTCCTACATCTGGCGCTATCTTAGGCCCCTCTTCTCCTGATTCACATGGCTTCCCTGGCTTATTTTTACTTGCATTTATACATTCTTTGGCCACAGCTACTATCACTCGGGCTTTCGACTTTGCTTTTTCCTCTTCTCTCCTCAAATACACTCTTAGAGCCTCTTTAAGTAGATCATTTATTCCTTTCTCCTGCCAGTCCTCCATATTTTCTAATTTTCTTCGGATTTCAGGCCAAGATTTGGTGACAAAATGTACTCTCAATACTGCTTCGCCATCCAGACTATCAGGATCTATAGTAGAATACAGCTGAAAATTTTTCCTTAACCAATTTAACCATGCGGATGGAGTCTCATCTTTATCTTGTACTGCCCCAAAGGCCAATTTGGTGTTACTTTGGCGAGGAACAGACTCTCTTATTCCCCTAACTATTAGGGCTCGATAGTCAGTCATATTTCGCCTCCCCTCTTCTTGGTTTGGATTCCATCCTGGGTCTGCGAGAGGTAGTTTATGGTCACCTGGTGGTCCTTGCCTGTTTTCCCTCTCCCATATGCGTAGACCGGCTTCCCTGATCATCCTAACTTCTTCTGGGTTAAATAATATATTTATAACCCAATTCATTTCTTTCCAGGTATAAATGCTAGGTCCTAAGAACTGATCTAGTTGTTCTGCAATACCTACAGGATCTTCCACTAAATTCCCCATTTCTCTTTTAAATCCTCTCACTTCTGAGGCTGTTAATGGTGCATCTACAAATCCAAATCCGCCCTCTCTTCCTCCCATAGGGACTTCCCTGAGTGGGAACATCCTTTCTGCCTTTGCTGCCCTTGACCTTGTATTATAATATGGTTCCTCTGTAAACTTACTACCTTGTGCTGGTGTAGGGTTCTGTAGATTAATGGAGGAAGCGCTACTGCTGGATGGAGATAGACTCAGTTCCCAATTGGGGGGAGGTGAAGGAACAGCTACTGGTGAAGGTGCCAGAACCAAGGCAGAAGGAATTGGGGCTTGTGGGGATACCAGGGGTGAAGGCAAGCTGGGAAGTGGAGACATAGGTAAAAGAGACTGGTTTGGAATAGAGGTACTAAGGGAAGGTGGTGATGAAAGAGTTATGCTAGATGGTTGAAGAGGAAAAGAAACTGGAAATGCTTGAGGAGATGTGGGACTTAGAAACGAGGGTTGGGAGTTGTGGCCAGCCGGAGGAGGAAGAGGAGGACCTTGGGCATTGGCAGACGGAGGAGGTGGGTTTCAATGGGAGTGACAGATGGAGCAGAAGAAGGAAGGTAATTGGGGGGTGTAGGTGGGCAGAGAAGAGGTAGAAAGAGGATTGACAGATGGAGCAGAAGAAGGAAGGTAATTGGGGTTGTAGGTGGGGGGTTCAAAGGAAGTAGTGGGTGGAGGAGGGAGAGGAAGGGGTTGAAGGAGGTTGACAGCCGGAGGAGGAGGAAGTGGGGGATCAAGGGCATTGAAAGGCGGGGGAGGAGGGGGAAGGTAATCAAGGGGGTCCCATTTACTTTCATTTTTCTCTTCTTTGTTTCCTTGTCCCTTTTTCTCTGCTACTTTACATATCTTTACTGGTTTTTCTTCTGCTATGTTTTCTCTCCAACAAGCTGCGTATTTTAGTTGTTCCACATTTAATTCCCCATAAGTTTTTAAATACTGATTTAGCGTTGAACACATCCATGGATCTTGGGTACCTAACCATGGCCATGTTTTTGGTAGGTTTAACTTTGGCCATACTTCAACACAATAGTGCATCATTTTTATTTTATCTAAGTTTTTAGTAGCTTCACAAGTATCTCAGTTATTTAACATTATCGCTAAAGGGCTGTCAGGAGGGATGTTCTTTACCTTTTTGTTCTCTTTTGCTCTACTCTTTCGGCTCATGCAAGCTCCCATATTGATTACTAAAACAGTATGCTTGCTTACACACAAGACTGCTACACTCACTCTACACAGTTCACTCACTTACACACACTGGTACAGCCACACTTTGCTTTTACAAACAGAGAATTTACACACACGCTCTACTGGAATAGAATGAGTTAGGTCCTAGCGAGGATTGCGGTCCCCTTCCCCAACTGAGTGAGTTAGGTCCTAGTGAGGATCGCGGTCCCCTTCCCTGAGTTTGTTAGGTCCTAGCGAGGATTGCTGTCCCCTTCCCTGAGTTAGGTCCTCCCCAACTGAGCGACGATCGTGGTCCCCTTCCCCAACCAAGTCAGGTCCTAGCGAGAACTGCGATTCCCTTCCCCAACTGAGTTAGGTCCTAGCGAGGATCGCGGTCCCCTTCCCCAACCGAGTCAGGTCCTAGCGAGAACTGCGATTCCCTTCCCCAACTGAGTTAGGTCCTAGCGAGGATCGCGGTCCCCTTCCCTAACAAGGTTAAACTGGGATAGAGCCGGTCTCTAGCCGGGCCCCAGTCGCCCCCTCCCTCTACTCTTTCCAGTTGTCAGTGGGAGTTGGGTAAGGTCCCAGAGGGGCCCGGATACCCCTTCCTAAACCCTCGACCCTGGGGGCTCGGTCCCAGCAGGGCTCCGGCTGCCCCTTCCTGTACCCCCCTTCTTACACAATGTCGGGTCCTAGCGAGGGTCTCCCCCCCTTCCCCAACCAAGTCCTGGTCCTAGCGAGGGTCTCCCCCCCTTCTCCAACCAAGTCCTGGGTCCTAGCGAGGGACTCCCCCCTTCCCCAGCTTTGGGCCTAAGCCCCAAGGAGACGCCTCTTTCACACACTAGGCCTTAGTAGACCTCACTCGCTACCCCCTTTTCCCAGCCGGCCCCCACGCGGGAGTCCGGAACCGCGGTACTCAGGGGTCCACACTCGCTTCGGGGTCTGAGCTGCCAGTCCCCGTATCATTCACACCACACTCGTTCGCCTCCTGTGCCCGTCGCCGCTCTCCTTACCGGCGCTCCCAGCGTTGTCGTGGTCCCGCGCTGCTCTGGGTCTGGGGTGGCAGGCTGACCCAGATGGTCTCTTCGGGGTGGCGCCTTCCCCTCCGATGTCCTCTTCTGGGCGTGGCTCCTCCCGGTCGAGCCCCCAAATAATTGTAATAAACGGAGCAGGGCCAAAGCCTTTATTAAACAGCAGCTCTTTTATTGAAGAATTGGGGGGGGTCGCCAGGGGCCGACACCTGCTGCTGCTTGCCTAGGCAATGCTGGAAGGACGTTCCCGTGCAGTCCTGTCCGAGGGCAGGAAAGGGAGTTCCAACCTCACAAGCACGTCCAGAACTCGATTGGGGCTCGTTGGTCCAGGGGTGCCACTCTTCTCAACAGCTCCTTAGTTCATGAGTAGTTAGGACTTCCACTGAAGAGGTGTTTCTTGGGAACTCTGGGAACTTTGCATATGGGGCAGTGTCTTTTGATTGACAGGGGGCAGCAGCAGGCGGTCAGAAGCGAAGTGAGAAACAGGGCAGAAGTAGGAAGTGATTGAACTAGAACTGGGATTGTTTGGGAAAATACGAACAGATGGCCAAGTTGGGGATACAGAATATGCATATCAAGAACAGTAAGTTGCTTAACATTTTAACAGAGGGGACAACTTTTAAAACAATTTGTAACGCTTAATTATATGGCTGCTGAACCTATTTACCTCAGTATGTTTCCTTTCAAAGGGAAAAGGGCCCCTCTTTGTGTCCATGGCCTGTGCCTTACACTGGGTTTCTCGCTACTGAAATTCCATACTGAACTGCTTTTCTCCCACACTAAAGATGCCTCCACTTTGAAGCCTGGTTGCTCTTTGAGTGCCAAACACCTCCTTTAAATACACATTACAAAGGTGGTGAACTGACCTTCATTTCACTGAGAAATAAAGCTCTGTGTATGTCCTGGGCCCTGTGCCTGCGACTGGCATTCTGCCTGTTAAATTTCTCTATGGGTCAGGATTTCTTGCAGACTACAAATACCACCAGTGCAAAGACTGCTTATTCTTTGAGTGCCAAAAGCCTCCTCTAAATAGACCTCACAAAAGTGATGGAATCTGCTTCATTGTACAGAAAAACCCACCCCTGATTTTTGCCCGAGGCCCCAGAACAGTGATTTGGATTCTGCCTGTTCAATTTGCCTATGTATCAGGATTTCTCTCAGACTAAGGATACCACCACTTAGAAGCCTGGTTAAAAGTGGAGTTACAAACACTTCCTCCAGAATTTATTAGGAATCTAGGAGGGTGTGTTTCTATTCATAGGGAAAAAGACCGCTCTTTGTGTCCGTGGCCTGTGACTTACACTGGGTTTCTCCCTGCTGAAATTCCATATTGAACTGCTTTTCTCCCAGACTAACGATGCCTCCACTTTGAAGCCTGGTTTTTCTTTGAGTGCCAAACACCTCCTTTAAATAGACATTACAAAAGTGGTGAACTGACCTTCATTTCGCTGGGAAATAAAGCTCTGTTTGTATCCCGGGCCCTGTGCCTGTGACTGGCATTCTGCCTGTCAAATTTCTCTATGGGTCAGGATTTCTTGCAGACTATAGATACCACCAGGGAGAAGCCTGCTTATTCTTTGAGTGCCAAAAGCCTCCTCTAAATACACATTACAAAAGTGATGGAGTCTGCTTTATTGTACAGAAAAACCAGCCCCTATTTTTTGCCCAAAGCCCCAGAACAGAGATATGGATTCTGCCTGTTCAAAATGCCTATGCTTCAGGATTTCTCCCAGACTAAGGATGCCACTACTTAGAAGCCTGGTTACAAGTGGAGTTACAAATACTTCCTCCAAAATTTATTAGGAAACTGGGAGGGTGTGTTTCTTTTCATAGGGAAAAAGACCGCTCTTTGTGTCCATGGCCTGTGCCTTACACTGGGTTTCTCCCTGCTGAAATTCCATATTGAACTGCTTTTCTCCCAGACTAAAGATGCCTCCAGTTTGAAGCCTGGTTCTTCTTTGAGTGCCAAACACCTCCTTTAAAGAGACATTACAAAAGTGGTGAACTGACCTTCATTTCACCGTGAAATATAGCGCACTTGGTGTCCAGGGCCATGTCACTGTGACTGGGTTTTTGTTTGTTAAATTTGATTATGAGTAAGGATTTCTTGCACTACTGTGCTGTTCTCTATGCAGGCTTCAAGGAGTGCACAGCACTCTTCCAAGATGCAGGGCAGATTTGTATGGAACAGAGGGTTTAGAAGAAAAATGCACATGCCAGGCGTGTTTTGGCAGTAGCAGAAGCTAGCAGCAGAGTGTACTGAGTGAGCAGTAGAAGACAATTCACGTCTGTTAGAGAGAAAGTGCTGTAAAACACAAAGAGCGAACAAGGAAGAAGCAGAGCAGCAGAGTGCTCTGCGCAGTGAACTGTTTGTCAGTGACTCCTGGTAAGAAGTAAAATCAACGACAGCTACCTTTGCTTCTACATGCAAATTCTACATGCAGCCTCCTGTGGTAGACATGATATTGCTGTTAGGCTTTGAGATGCCGAGAACACACTGGCGTGTACAATGGAAAGGGAGAAGTGCTGTGTGGTGCGCTTGCTTTCTCCTTAGCTTGAAGTACACTTTCGCTATGCAGTGTTGAAAGAGTGCATGGTACTCTTTCAGGAAGCTAGATAGAATGGTGTGGCATAGTTAGCTTAAGAGAAAAGTGCACCTCTCTGTCTGCCCTGCTTCTTCTATGAGTACCATGCAGGTTGATCTTCCTTCTTACCAGGAGTTACTGACAAACAGTACACTGCGCAGAGCACTCTGATGCTCTGCTTCTTCCTTGTTCGTGCTTTGTGTTTTACAGTGATTTCTCTCTAACAGATGTGAATTGTCTTCTACTGCTCACTCAGTACACTCTGCTGCTAGCTTCTGCTACTGCCAAAACGCGCCTGGCATGTGCATTTTTCTTCTAAACCCTCTGTTCCATACAATTCTGCCCTGCATCTTGTAAGAGTACTGTGCACTGCTTGAACCCATAACAGCAAACAGCACAGTGCAAGAAATCCTGACTCATAATAAAATTTAACAAGCAGAAAGCCACTCGCAGTGACATGGCCCAGGACTTCAAGTGAGCAATATTTCACAGTGAAATGAATGTCAGTTCACCAAGTTTTAATGTCTATTTAGAGGAGGCTTTTGGTACTCAAAGAATAAGCAGGCTTCTCCCTGGTGGCATCTATAGTCTGCAAGAAATCCTGACCCATAGAGAAATTTAACAGGCAGAATGCCAGTCGCAGGCACAGGGCCCAGGACATAAACAGAGCTTTATTTCCCAGTGAAATGAAGGTCAGTTCACCACCTTTGTAATGTGTATTTAAAGCAGGTGTTTAGCACTCAAAGAGCAACCAGGCTTCAAAGTGGAGGCATCTTTAGTGTGGGAGAAAA
The DNA here is from genome assembly GCF_903797595.1 of Erithacus rubecula. NCBI lineage: Eukaryota > Metazoa > Chordata > Aves > Passeriformes > Muscicapidae > Erithacus > Erithacus rubecula. The sequence goes on along the minus strand of NW_027636104.1, from coordinate 181,790 downwards.
GCAGTTCAATATGGAATTTCAGCAGGGAGAAACCCAGTGTAAGGCACAGGCCATGGACACAAGGAGGGGCCTTTTTCCCATGAAAAGAAACACACCCTCCCAGTTTCCTAATAATTTTGGAGGAAGTGCTTGTGACTCCACTTGTAACCAGGCTTCTAAGTGGTGGCATCCTTAGTCTGGCAGAAATCCTGAAGGATAGCGAAATTGAAAAGGCAAAATCAAAATCTATGTTCTGGGGCATTGGGCAAAAATCAGGGGTGGTTTTTTCTGTACAATAAAGCAGACGCCATCACTTTTGTAAGGTCTTTTTTGAGGAGGCTTTTGGCACTCAAAGAATAAGCAGGCTTCGCACTGGTGGTATCTATAGTCTGCAAGAAATCCTGACTCATAGAGAAATGTAATAAGCAGAATGCCAGTCGCAGGCACAGGCCCCAAGATACAAACAGACCTTTATTTCCCAGTGAAATGAAGGTCAGTACACCACTTTTGTAATGTCTATTTAAAGGAGGTGTTTGGCACTCAAAGAAGAACCAGGCTTCAAAGTGGAGGCATCTTTAGTCAGGGAGAAAAGCAGTTCAATATAGAATTTCAGCAGGGAGAAACCCAGTGTAAGGCACAGGCCATGGACACAAGGAGGGGCCCTTTTGATACCGAAATAATGAGAAAAAGGACTAATGTAGATATAGTAGTAGTCATGCTAAGGCTTAGAAAACTGCAGTTTTCGGACAGGCCCTGAGAACCTACCTTGTGAAACAATAGTGAAAAGAATTAGTAGAGCATATAGAACATTTAGAACTGTGAAAACAATAATCAAAGGATTTAGTAGAGCATATAGGACATCTAGAAACTTTCAAGATAAGGCTAAAGTATAATAATAATAAATAAAGGGTTCTGGTGATGGGCAAACATACAAGGGGGATTAAGGGGGGTAGCCTATAGTTCTAAGTAGACAAGCATGCAGAATTTATAACTTTTTGGAATGATACCTGCAAGATTTATGTATCTCTATTGTTTTGAAGAATGTGTATTTCGGCACGTAGACCACTTTGTAAAAAGGTATAAAAACCTGATGGAAAAAGGGAACTGTGGGATCCTGACTTTGGATGCTAGTCCGCAGGTTCCCCGGGCCCTGAATAAAGCACCGCATAAACTAACTCTGTTAGTTTGTGTTCTGTTTGGGGCATCGGGCAACAGTTTTCTGGCGACCCAGATTGGACTCCGGAGGCGGCTGGGGCGGTTCGTGGGCTGATCCACTCCACGCCGGCACCAGGTGATTTCTGGGGAGAACATCAACCCGTGCCCGACCCCGCGCCTGACGGACGACCTGGAGGTGAGCCCGAAGGTGCTTTATTCTTTTTATTGAGGGGAAGGGGGGCCTGCCGATTAAGTCGGAACGGCGATTCCGCACGGGGGTCACAGACGTCTTTAAGGTTGTGGAAAAGCCTAGGCGCTGACCGTCAGATGCGGCAGTGACTGCGCAGGTTCAGCACTTGCCACTCGCGGCAACGAGAAAGGCAAGATTGGTGGATTGGTGGAAAAGGGTGTGAGTGTTGTGTGTGGTGTGCAGTGTGGCAAGGTTTGTGGAAAGGGTGTGAGTGTTGTGTGGTGTATATTGTAAAAAAAAAAAAAAAAAAAAAAGAGGTGAAATGATGTCTTTAAGAACTATGGCAAGTTCTGGGATAGAAATCCCGGACGATTCGCCTTTGGGCTGTTTATTACAACAATGGAATGTGGGGAATTTTGGTCAAGAACTAAGTAAAAGGAAATTGATTGATTTCTGTAATCATGTATGGCCTTTATATGAACCCGATGGTATGCAATGGCCTAGGAACGGTACACTGAATCCTGACATTATTACACCTTTGATGCATTTTCTGCAAAGTAATGAAAAATGGGATGAAATACCGTATCTAGACCTCTTTTATTATTTGAAAGATAAACCGGAGTGGCAAAAGGAGTGTGGGATCATGGTTTTGAAAACATTAAAGCAGAATTGTGATGGATGTAAGGGTTGGCAGAAAGAGAAGGAATGCTCGGTTAGGTTTTCGGAACCTGAGGAGGATGTTTCTTTGCTGATAGCCCCTAGTGCCCCTCCGGTGGAGGAACGTGGAGGAAGTATGCCAGAGGTAGAAAGGGAGGATCGGGAAGCAAAAATAGAAACCACTGATATACCACGGACTCCCTTATGTGAAAGAACTCGGAGAGGGCGGTGGGAGGTGGAAAGGAAGAAAAAGGAAGAAGGTGCTCATTTAATGGTTCCGCTCCGTGAAGCTGTCGGGCCGCAGGGGGAACGGGTCATAGTGAAAGTTCCCTTCTCTCCGAATGATTTACTGATTTGGAAACAATCAGCGGGGGCGTATCGGGAGGATCCTGAACGAACTGCGCGGGTGGTAAAAATGGTAATTAAGACTCAGAACCCAGATTGGAATGATTTACAAGTTTTGTTAGACACAATAATGGATTCTACTGAAAAGGAAATGGTGTTTAAAGCTATGACAGAGAAAGCACGAGAAATGATTAGGTTGCGGCTTGTGGATGGTACAGTAAATGATTTGGTACCTAGGGAAGATCCGGAGTGGGATCCCAACTCGACGGGCGGGTCTCGGAGACTTAAAGCTTATCAGGATTTGTTAACAGAAGGAATACGGAATGGAATACCAAAAACTTTGAATTGGTCTAAGTTGTATTCGGTCAGGCAGGAAAAGAATGAGTCTCCGTCAACCTTTTTAGAGCGGCTTAAGGAGACAGCTCGTAGATACACTAATTTAGAAGTTGAAGGGGAATCGGGAAAATTACAGCTAGCATTAATTTTTATGGGGCAGTCTCAGGAAGATATTAGAAAGAAATTACAAAAATTGGAGGGAGAGGATACTCGGAATTTAGATAAACTGTTGGAAGTTGCGTGGAAGGTATATAATAATAGGGAAAAAGAAACAGCCAGGAAATAACAGGCTACTATGTTGGCGGTGTTACAGCAAGCGGCTGGAAATAATATGAGAGGGGGGAGTCGTGGACGTGGACGAGGAGGGGGAAGGGGAATAGCAAAGGGGGGAATGCCAATGGGTGCGGGAGGACTTATGGGTCAATTTAATATGGGAAGAGGGAGAATACAGCTAGGGATAGATCAATGTGCTCTATGTAAAAATAGAGGACATTGGAAAAATGAGTGTCCTCTCAACCAAGGAATGGGTTTTGGGGGAGGAATTATAGCCAGCAGGAATGGAAATCAGGGATTGATGAATAATACAGGTGCTTTCCTGGGAAATCCCCAAGGTGTCGCCCAAGCCCTTATGATGGGGAATTACCAAAATCAGAGCTGACTAGACCAGGATTTAAAGGTAATAATGGAAGTAGATGGGGAACCATTAGAATTTAGAGTAGATACGGGGGCATCATATTCAGCTGTTAACACTAAGCTAGGACCTTTGAGTGATTCTACTATCCAAGTGGTGGGGGTTACGGGACAAGTTGAGGAACGAACATTTTTGCGGCCATTAGATATAAAATTTGGGGGGAAAGAATTTGATCATCAATTTTTATATATGCCAAATAGCCCAGAATCGCTATTCAGGAGGGATCTATTGTCAATGTTAGAGGCAAAGATAATATTTGAAAAAGGTAGAGTAAGATTGGAATTTCCTGAGGAGAATATTGCTAAGTTGTTTGTAGTAAAAGAAGTTGAAGCAGCAGAAATACCACAAGAAATAGAACAAGCTGTAGTACCATGGGTATGGGAAACAGGAGTACCTGGAAAATCAAAAGCAGCACAACCGGTTGTAATAGAACTAAATGAAGGACCCTCCCCAGTAAGGGTAAAACAATATCCTTTGAAATTGGAAGCACGAATAGGAATAGCACCCATGATTGAACAATTTCTTAGCTTGGGAATTTTACAGGAATGTGAGTCAGAATTCAATACTCCGATATTCCCAGTCAGAAAGCCAAATGGTAAGTATAGATTAGTTCAAGATTTAAGAGCAATTAACAACATCACTAAAGATATACACCCAGTAGTAGCTAATCCGTATACATTGTTGACAGCTGTGTCGGAAAGGTTTAAGTGGTTCACAGTGATTGATTTGAAAGATGCATTTTTCTGTATCCCCTTGGCACTTGAAAGTAGGAAATACTTTGCCTTTGAATGGGAGAACCCAGACACGGGACGCAAGAAGCAGCTCACCTGGACGCGTCTACCACAAGGATTCAAAAACTCACCAACTATTTTTGGAAATCAATTGGCTCGAGAGTTAGAAGAATGGAAGACGACTCAGGTAAAAGAATCACCTTTCTTATATGTTCTCCTACAATATGTTGATGACATCTTTATAGCCTCCACAGAAAAGGATGTTTGCCTCAGACTCACTATTGGATTACTTAATATGCTGGGACAAGCTGGATACCGAGTATCGAAAGAAAAAGCTCAGCTGGTAAGAACCCAAGTAATTTACCTAGGCTGCGAAATTTCACAAGGGGTGCGAAAGTTGGGAGTTAATCGAATACAAGCAATTTGCACCATACCCACACCACGAAATGCACAAGAGTTAAGATCCTTTTTGGGCATGGTAGGGTGGTGCCGCTTGTGGATCCCAGAATTTGGACTAAAAGCAAAACCCCTGTATGAGGCAGCCAAAAGCCCTGTGTTTCAGTGGGGACAAACTCAAGAAAAGGCATTCCAGAGTCTGAAACAAGCCTTAAAGGAAGCCCCAGCACTAGGATTGCCAGATCTTACAAAACCTTTTCAACTATATGTAAATGAGAGACAGAGACTGGCAATAGGGGTGCTCACCCAAAAACTGGGCTCATGGAAGCGCCCGGTGGGGTACTTCTCAAAGCAGCTAGACACTGTAAGTGCCGGATGGCCAGGTTGTCTTAGAGCTGTGGCAGCAACAGTGCTTCTAATTCGGGAAGCCAGAAAATTGACTCTGGGGAAAAGGATGGAAGTATTTGTTCCCCACATGGTCATTGCGGTTTTGGAACAAAAGGGGGGGCATTGGCTCTCATCAAGCCGCATGTTACAATACCAGGCACTTCTCCGAGAACAAGATGACATTGAATTAAAAATAACTAATCATCTCAACCCAGCAGAATTTCTTAGGAGCAGCAGCCAGGAAGAAGGAGGCGAATTGACACATGACTGCGTAGAAATCATTGAACAGGTGTATGCCAGCCGGAAGGACCTGAAAGATGAGCCTTTGGAGAATCCGGAATGGGAACTGTTTACAGATGGATCCAGCTTTGTGGAAAACGGAACCAGGTATGCGGGATATGCAGTAGTGACTTTGACACAAATAATAGAAGCTCAAGCTTTAACCCCGGGAACTTCAGCCCAGAAAGCCGAGATACATGCTCTGGTGAGAGCCTTAGAATTGAGTCAAGGGAAAAGAGTAAACATTTGGACTGATTCAAAATACGCCTTTGGAGTAATACATGTACATGGAGCACTATGGAAAGAAAGAGGACTGTTGAGTTCTCAAGGATCAGAAATTAATCACAAAGAACAAATATTAGCACTATTGGAAGCAGTGCATCAACCTCAGGCAGTGGCAGTGATGCATGTAAAAGGACATCAAAAGGAATAGGGAAAAGCGTTCCAAGGAAACCAGTTGGCTGACAGAGTTGCCAAACAGGTTGCCCGAGAGGTATGGACACAATTAGCTTTATTGCCAGTGCGAATTAATCCTGCAACTTCTTTTCTTGAGCAGAAACCATGGTATACACATGAAGATGAGAAGCTTGCTCAATTTCTCCAGGCCCAGAAGAATGAAAAAGGATGGTATGTCACAGCTGTAGGTCAGGTTGTACTGCCAACAAAAGTAATGAAAACAATTTTAGAAATCGAACATAACAAGTGCCATTGGGGAGCAGATGCATTGGTACAATTTTTAAAACATGAGGTGATTTCCAACCAGATGTTAACAATGGCAAAACGGATTAACGCCACGTGTCCTGTCTGTATTAAAAATAACCCAGTGACACGAAGGCAAATACAACTAGGAAAGTTACAAGTAGGGCCGCAACCAGGAGACTATTGGCAAATAGATTTCTCAGAGCTACCAAAAGCACAAGGGTACCGTTATTTACTGGTGTATGTGTGTACTTTTTCAGGGTGGCCAGAAGCTTTCCCGTGCAGGACTAACCAGGCAAAGGAAGTAATTAAAACCTTACTACGAGAAATCATTCCTAGATTTGGGATCCCATTAGGAATGTCCTCAGATAGGGGACCTCACTTTGTAGCTGGAGTAGTCCAAGAGGTAGCCAGAGTATTAGGGATAGCTTGGGATCTCCATACGCCCTGGAGACCACAATCTAGCGGCCAGGTAGAACGGATGAATCAGACATTAAAAGGGCAGATTAAGAAAATTTGTCAGGAAGCAAAGATACAGTGGCCCCAGGCACTACCTCTAGCCTTGCTAAGAATCAGGATTAAACCCAGAGAAAAGATAGGAGTAAGTCCATACGAAATTTTGTATGGCAAGCCATATCATGCTGCAACTTACAAAGGGGACCCTCACTTAGTAGGAGATCAAGTATTGTTGAGTTACATTTTGTCTTTAAATAAAGTCCTTACAGCGCTGCGGGGAGCATTGCAGTGGAACCAGCCTCTGCCCTTGGAAAATCCTGTCCATGACATCCAGCCAGGAGATCAAGTATATGTAAAGAACTGGAATACAGAACCCTTGAAAGAAGTATGGGGCGGTCCTCACCAAGTGATCATGACTACCTACACGGCAGTGAAAGTCCAAGGGATCGACAACTGGATTCACTACACTCGAATCAAGAAGGTCCCGTCAAGATGGGAAGTACAGCCTCTGTCAGCAACAAAGCTGGTGTTCAGGGCAAGGACTTAGTTCTTTTAACATTAGTCTGTATAATGCAGGTGAGAGAAGCATTTGTTAAAATTACAGTTCCGGAGCCAGATGTAATGGTGCCAGAAGGTGCGGGAATAAATTTAACCTGTCTGTTTTCTGACAACCAGAGAGCTAGATTAAAAGAAGTAAAGGTAGCCTGGAGACAAATCACCACAGACGAAGTATTTACAGAAGGAATCGTGACATTTTGGGATATGGAACAGCAAAGAGGTAACACCACATTGACAATATCTCATATGCAAGCTGATCAGGTAGGACAATTCTCATGCATTGTGTGGATTAGAGAAAACTTTGATTATGGGGACATAAATGTAGGTATTTTAAAGGAAAATAAAACCCGAAGGGGGTACTCGGTGCAGGTAATACCAGTCAGTGCACGAGTAGATATGTGGAATGGATTGAGAGATACAAGCCTGGCACTACAGAGAAACCAGGAACAACAAAATTTAGTAGTAGGGTTAATTCGAGATTTTGGACAAATACAAAACGTATCAAAAATAACGGCATGTTTACCTCTGCCACAAGCTGCAGGGGAACCAATCCCTTGGGGAGTGATTCCAGTAGGAAATTTACCCCTAATAAAAAGAGGTAAGAATGGAAGTTGTGAATTAAAATTACGAAATAAAATCGAAATTGAAGTAATATGGGAAAAGGTTGGAGAAACATTAAGAATATTAACCTATAAGGATTGTCTAATTAGCCATGGGAGGTTAGGACAAATTAGGGATTGGGGAATTCAATTAGCGGCAGGGGGAAAAGTAAAACCTGAAGATGCTAAGTGGGAATGTTTTATACCACATTGGCAAAAGAAAAGAATACCTAAAAATGAAAGCTATTATGAAATGATATGCCAGAACTCATCCCGGCAGGAATCCTCGTGGGACAGTTGGAAAACGGTATGGGGCCCCAGCATATTAAAACATTATAGTTACATTGGACAAGTTAATTGGTGTGTCCAATGGACGGGAAGCAGAAATGCCACTCACACAGAAGTATCTCAAACCAGCACATCTACAAAAACTTTGAGCGCCACAAAAGAAAATTGAAACTGCACCCAAATTCTCACCTGTGACACTCCAGAGAATCAAATTAGTTTGGCACCGGTCAGAATGCTTATAAAATGGGGTTGTGAGTGTAGAAAACTTAACCATACAATTCCAGGAAGTGCTTTCCCGCAGGACCAGAAGGGTAAAACTTTGAGCTGTAAGGATACAACTATCAGGAGTCCAGGAAATTTAGTATGGATTATGGGACATGGACAATGGACAACACATTTGCCATTAGACGGGCCTGTAACACAAATTACCTTAGGGGTTCCCACATTATGTCCTTTTTGGAAACAGTCTAAATTAACGAAGAAAGAGATGCAGTCACGAGCAAAGAGAGAAACAAATAAAGTAGCAGAAGAACTAGGACAGGGAAATGAAGATGAATGGCATGAACCCTCATCAGGAGTTAAATTTGGGTGGGTATTGGAATCCTTGTTTGCACCAATTTCTACATATAGAAACCGGGAGATGCTGTACAAATTACTAGGACAAACTGAGAGGCTAGCTACAGTTACAAAGAAAGGATTTAAGGATCTAAATTTACAATTGCAGGCAACAACAAGAATGACAATCCAAAATAGAATGGCATTAGATTTGCTTTTATTAAAAGAACATGGAGTCTGTGGATACCTCCAAGGAAAGGTTGATCATTGCTGCATACATATCCCAAATGTCACAGAAGAAGTAGAAAAGGACATAAGTCAATTGGAACAAATTGAAACAAAAGTGCATGAAGTCCAGGAAGAAGCTGAACATAACTGGGTAGGAGCACTGTTTAGCTCCCTAGGAATCCAAGTCTCTGGTTGGATATCATCAATTGTACAATATGTAATAATGATTGTATTAATTATTGTAGTATGCATGATTATGTATAGATGTCTTTTAGGAATGATTGCCAGAGAAGGAACTAATACTCGACGTGTCATGAGAGCACTGACCCGGAAAGAAGTAATCCTGCCAACTCGAAAAGAAGACTCACCGTTCTACATAGAAACCACAACTTGAAGAATTGAGCATCCTTGCAGAAAATCTGAAGAATGCTCAAAAGGGGGGAGTTGATACCGAAATAATGAGAAAAAGGACTAATGTAGATATAGTAGTAGTCATGCTAAGGCTTAGAAAACTGCAGTTTTCGGACAGGCCCTGAGAACCTACCTTGTGAAACAATAGTGAAAAGAATTAGTAGAGCATATAGAACATTTAGAACTGTGAAAACAATAATCAAAGGATTCAGTAGAGCATATAGGACATCTAGAAACTTTGAAGATAAGGCTAAAGTATAATAATAATAAATAAAGGGTTCTGGTGATGGGCAAACATACAAGGGGGATTAAGGGGGGTAGCCTATAGTTCTAAGTAGACAAGCATGCAGGATTTATAACTTTTATGAATGATACCTGCAAGACTTATGTATCTGTATTGTTTTGAAGAATGTGTATTTCTGCACGTAGACCACTTTGTAAAAAGGTATAAAAACCTGATGGATAAAGGGAACTGTGGGATCCTGACTTTGGATGCTAGTCCGCAGGTTCCCCGGGCCCTGAATAAAGCACCGCATAAACTAACTCTGTTAGTTTGTGTTCTGTTTGGGGCATCGGGCAACACTTTTCCCTTTGAAAGGAAACACACCCTCCGGTTTCCTAATAACTTTTAAAGGAAGTGTTTGTGACTCCACTTGTAAACAGGCTTCTAAGTGGTGGCATCCTTAGTCTAGCAGAAATCGTGAAGCATAGGCAAATTGAAAAGGCAGAATCCAAATCTCTGTTCTGGGGCCTTAAGCGAAAGTCAGGGGTGGGTTTTTCTGTACGATAAAGCAGACTCCATCACTCTTGTAATGTCCATTTTGAGGAGGCTTTTGGCACTCAAAGAATAAGCAGGCTTCTGCCTGGTGGTATCTATAGTCTGCAAGAAATCCTGACCCATAGAGAAATATAACAGGCAGAAAGCCAGTCGCAGGCACAGGGCCCAGGATACAAACAGAGGTTTATTTCCCAGTGAAATTAAGGTCAGTTCACCACTTTTGTAATGGCTATTTAAAGGAGGTGTTTGGCACTCAATGAAGAACCACACTTCAAAGTGGAGGCATCTTTAGTCTGGGAGAAAAGCAGTTCAATATGGAATTTCAGCAGGGAGAAACCCGGTGTAAGGCACCGGCCATGGACTCAGAGATGGGCCCTTATCCCTTTGAAAAGAAACTCACCCTCGCAGTTTCCTAAAAACTTTTGGAGGAAGTTTTAGTGGCCCAACTTGTAACCAGGCTTCTTAGTGGTGGCATCCTTAATTTGGGAGAAATCTTGAAGCATAGGCAAATTGAACAGACAGAAGCCAAATCTCTGTTCTCGGGCCTTGGGCAAAAATCAGGGATGGGTTTTTCTGTACAATAAAGCAGACTCCATCACTCTTGTAATGTCCATTTTGAGGAGGCTTTTGGCACTCAAAGAATAAGCAGGCTTCTGCCTGGTGGTATCTATAGTCTGCAAGAAATCCTGACCCATAGAGAAATATAACAGGCAGAAAGCCAGTCGCAGGCACAGGGCCCAAGATACAAACAGAGCTTTATTTCCCATTGAAATTAAGGTCAGTTCACCACTTTTGTAATGGCTATTTAAAGGAGGTGTTTGGCACTCAATGAAGAACCACACTTCAAAGTGGAGGCATCTTTAGTCTGGGAGAAAAGCAGTTCAATATGGAATTTCAGCAGGGAGAAACCCGGTGTAAGGCACCGGCCATGGACTCAGAGATGGGCCCTTATCCCTTTGAAAAGAAACTCACCCTCGCAGTTTCCTAAAAACTTTTGGAGGAAGTTTTAGTGGCCCAACTTGTAACCAGGCTTCTTAGTGGTAGCATCCTTAGTTTGGGAGAAATCTTGAAGCATAGGCAAATTGAACAGACAGAAGCCAAATCTCTGTTCTCGGGCCTTGGGCAAAAAACAGGGATGGGTTTTTCTGTACAATAAAGCAGACTCCATAACTTTTGTAATATCTATTTAAAGGACGTGTTTGGCACTCAAAGAAGAACCAGACATCAAAGTGGAGGCATCTTTATTCTGGGGGAAAAGAAGTTCAATATGGAATTTCAGCAGGGAAAAACCCAATGTAAGGGACAGGCCATGGACACAAAGAGGGGCTCTTTTCCCTTTGAAAAGAAACACACCCTCCCAGTTTCCTAATAACTTTTGGAGGAAGTGTTTGTGACTCCACTTTTAACCAGGCTTCTAAGTGGTGGCATTCTTAGTCTGGGAGAAATCCTGAAGCATAGGCAAATTGAACAGACAGAAGCCAAATCTCTGTTCCGGGGCATTGGGCAAAAATCAAGGGCGGGTTTTTCTGTACAATAAAGCAGACTCCATCACTTTTGTAATGTCTATTTAGAGGAGGCTTTTTGCACTCAAAAAATAAGCAGGCTTCTCACTGGTGGTATCTATAGTATGCAAGAAATACTGACCCATAGAGAAATGTAACAGGCAGAAAGCCAGTCGCAGGCACAGGGCCCAGGATACAAACAGAGCTTTATTTCCCAGTGACATGAAGGTCAGTTCACCACTTTTGTAATGTCTATTTAAAGGAGGTGTTTGGCACACAATAAAGAATCAGGCTTCAAAGTCGCGGCATGTTTAGTCTGGGAGAAAAGCAGTTCAATATGGAATTTCAGTAGGGAGAAACCCAGTGTAAGGCACAGGCCATGGACACAAAGAGGAGCCCTTTTCCCTTTGAAAAGAAACACACCCTCCCAGTTTCCTAATAACATTTGGAGCAAGTGTTTGTGACTCCACTTGAAACCAGGCTTCTAAGTAGTGCCATCCTTACTCTTGGAGAAATTCTGAAGCATAAGGAAATTGAATAAGCAGAAGCCAAATCTCTGTTTTAGGGTCTTGGGCAAAAAACAGGGGCTGGTTTTTTGTACAATAAAGCTGACTCCATCACTTTTGTAATGTCTATTTAGAGGAGGCTTTTGGCTTCAAAGAATGACCAGGCTTCTCATTGGTGGCATCTATAGTCTGCAAGAAATCCTGACCCATAGAGAAATGTAACAGGCAGAAAGCCAGTCGCAGGCACATGGCCCTGGATACAAACAGAGCTTTATTTCCAAGTGAAATGAAGGTCAGTTCACCACTTTTGTAATGTCTATTTAAAGGAGGTGTTTGGCACTCAAAGAACAACCAGGCTTCAAAGTGGAGTCATCTTTAGTCTGGGAGAAAAGCAGTTCAATATGGAATTTCAGCAGGGAGAAACCCAGTGTAAGGCACAGGCCATGGACACAAAGAGGGGCCCTTTTCCCTTTGAAAAGAAACACACCATCCCAGTTTCCTAATAACTCCTAGAGGAAGTATTTGTGACTACATTTGTAACCAGGCTTCTAAGTGGTGGCATCCTTAGTCTGGGAGAAATCCTGAAGCATAGGGAAATTGAACAGGCAGAAGCCAAATCTCTGTTCTGGGGTCTTGGGCAAAAAACAGGGGAGGGTTTTTCTGTACAATAAAGCAGACTTCATCAGTTTTGTAATGTCTATTTAGAGGAGGGTTTTGGCACTCAAAGAATAAGCAGGCTTCTCCCTTGTGCTATCTATAGTCTGCAAGAAATCCTGACCCATAGAGAAATGTAACAGGCTGAAAGCCTGTCGCAGGCACAGGGCCCAAGATATAAACAGACCTTTATTTCCCAGTGAAATGAAGGTCAGTTCACCACTTTTGTAATGCCTATTCAAAGGAGGTGTTTGGCACTGAAAGAAGAACCAGGCTTCAAAGTGGAGGCATCTTTAGTCTGGGAGAAAAGCAGTTCAATATGGAATTTCAGCAGGGCGAAACCCAGTATATGGCACAGGCCATGGACACAAAGAGGGGCCCTTTTCCCTTTGAAAAGAAACACACCCTCCCAGTTTCTTCATAACTTTTGGAGGAAGTGTTTGTTGCTCCGCTTGTAAAAGGCTTGTAAGTGGTGGCATCCTTAGTCTGGGAGAAATCCTGAAGCACAGGGAAATTGAAAAGGCAGAATCAAAATTTCCTTTCTGGGCCTTGGGCAAAAAACAGGGGCTGGTTTTTCTGTACAATAAAGCAGACTCCATCACTTTTGTAATGTCTATTTAGAGGAGGCTTTTTGCACTCAAAAAATAAGCAGGCTTCTCACTGGTGGCATCTATAGTTTGGAATCAATCCTGATCCATATGGAAATTTTTACAGGCAGAAGCCCCGTCTCAGTCCCAGGGCGCTGAACAAAAAAAAAGGGTTTTTTTTTTCTGTAAAATAAAGTTCACTTTCCAACTTTTGTAATGTCTATTTAGAGGAGGCTTTTGGCACCCAAAGAACGAGCAGGCTTCACACTGGTGGCATCTTTAGTCTGCAAGAAATCCTGATGTATATGGAAATTTCACAGGGAGAATCCCAGACGCAGTCTTAGGGTCCAGGAAACAAACTGGGTTTTATTTCTCAGTGAAATTAAGCAGAATTTTCCACTTATGTAATTTCAGTTTAGAGGACGTTTTTGACACATAAAGCACAGCTAGGCTTCTAAGTGGTGGTGTTTTTAGTCTGGGCGAAATCGCGACGATAAGGAGGTTTACCAGGCAGAATCCAAATCTCTGTTCTTGGGCCTTGGGCAAAAAATAGGGGCTCGTTTTTCTGTGCAATAAAGCCGACTCCATCATTTTGTAATGTCGATTTAGAGGAGGCTTTTGGCACTCAATGAATAACCAGGCTTCTCCCTGGTGGCATCTATAGTCTGCAAGAAATCCTGACCCAGAAAAAAATTTAACCGGCAGAAAGACAGTCGCAGGCACATGGCCCTGAACACAAAGTTAGCTATATTTCCCAGTGAAATGAAGGTCAGTTCACCACTTTTGTAATGTATATTTAAAGGACATGTTTGGCACTCAAAGAACAACCGGGCTTGAGCGTGGAGGCATCTATAATATGGAATCAATCCTGATCCATATGGAAATTTTTACAGGCAGAAGCCCCGTCTCAGTCCCAGGGCCCTGGACATAAAATAGGGATTTGCTTCTCTGCAAAATTAAGTTCACTTCGTCACTTTTTAAATCTCTATTTAGAGGAGGCTTTTGGCACCCAAAGAACCACCAGGCTTCAAAGTGGAGGCATCTTTAGTCTTGGTGAAAAGCAGTTAAATATGGAATTTCAGCAGGGAGAAACCCAGTGTAAGGCACAGGCCATGGACACAAAAGGGGCCCTTTTCCCATTGAAAAGAAACACACCTTCCCAGTTTCCTTATAACTTTTGGAGGAAGTTTCTCTGACTCCATTTGTTGCCAGGGTTCTAAGTGGTGGCATCCTTAGTCTGGGAGAAATCCTGAAGATAGGGAAGTTTACAGGCAGAAGCCAAATCTCTGTTCCAGGGCCTTGAGCAGAAAAGAGGGGCTGGTTTTTCTGTGCAGTAAAGCTGATTCCATCACTTTTGTAACATCTATTTAGAGGAGGCTTTTGGTACTCAAAGAATAAGCAGGCTTCTCACTGGTGGCATCTCTAGTCTGCAAGACATCCTGACCCATAAAGAAATTTAACAGGCAGAATCCCAGTCGCTGGCACATGGCCTTGGACACCAAGTGAGCTATATTTCCCAGTGAAATGAAGGACAGTTCACCACTTTCGTAATGTCTATTCATTCCTGCAAATTCTTCACATTTGTGTCCGTGACTCAGCAGTAGATAATCATTTGCTGCTCTGTTTTGAAGGGTCGCTTTCCTCAAACTGTCGACATCTGTTAACATGTTGCTCAGTGCATTGGAGATGGCTTTGGTGTTTTTGCTCAGCCAGCAACCCAAACGATCCAATTGCTTCAAGGCCACCCCTGATGCTGTTTGGGGAGAGAATATTGCCACTGAAATTCTCTTCACCTTGTCCCATGAATAGAAATTGTCGTCACAATTTGGATCGTATTGCTCAGTCCCTCTCTTTTGTCTCTGTTTTAATTCTCTCAAAATTTTCTGATCTGGTGTTAACAAGTAAGTCTCCTGATGCTGCATGGACCTCCTTTGATGTTTGCAGGGATAGCAGGCCAAATTCTGTCCTTATGGACGAAAAAGACTCCTTGTGGCTTTTGCACAGGAACTTGGGAGGATGGTTTGTCTGAAATCAATGTCTCGTTGCAACATAAACTATCATTTTTATTAAAATCCTGGTTTGGGGTGACATCTATCTGTTTTTTTGTCACCTCCGAACCTTCAAATTTCACACAAAAATCCATTTTCATCGAACCAAATATTTCTAATTCTTCTGGTTCGAAAGGAACTTCAGGGAGAGAGTGAACCCCCTTATACCATTCATCTACCTTTGGGGTTGCCCATTCCTCCACTGGAATGACCACCAGACACGTTGAAAATGTTTTTTTCGGCCTGGAGTGTGTCAAACAAATCGTGTCCAACCCCGCTGTCTGTGCTAAACTTTTCCACACATTCTCCCTTGGCTGCATCATGGGTAAATCCATACCGTTGCCCAAAATCCTCGCCAAAAAGATCATACACAGAGTTCCATAAACAAACATGATTTTCTATAAGTCCCTTAAGTTTTTTTCTGCATTGTTTGAAGAATTCACGTCACTGTTCCTTGTCTTGGTCTGCAAGTTCCTTTCCTCACACTCAGGGCTGGTTTCTGCTTGTGCTGGAGCCCGGTACGGTTTGACGCACTTCGCAGGCACCCACTTCAGACCTTTATCTGTGGAGACACAAGCAAACCCTTTTCCCCACGTGATTAATTTGAAAGGACCTTCAATTTTACCTGTTTCAAGATTTTTTGCCATAACTAAAGGATTCTCCTTCAGTTTGGCTCTTGTCTCATTCATGAAGTGTCTTACGATAGGTGGTGTCGGCTCTGAAAAAGATCCATTTAAAAAATTCAACACATATAATGCTTTGTACAATTTCATGTGAGGCGTTGCCTCTGACTGCCCACTTTTTTGTTTTTCAATGATTGTTTTCAGTGTGTGATGAGTCCTCTCTATGATTGCCTGTCCCGTAGATGAATGTGGAATGCCAAACATGTGTCTGACACCCCATTTTTTCAAAAACTTGTCTAAAACTTTTCCAATGTATGTTGGTCCATTATCTGTTTTTACTTCTTGTGCCACACCTAATGTTGCAAATGTTTGTAGAAAATGTCTACATGCATGCTGTACCGTTTCACCTGTATGTAAAGATGCAAAAATTGTCCCTGAAAATGTATCAACAGAAACGTGAATATTTTTTAATTTGCCGAAAGGCGGATATTTCGTAACATCAGTTTGCCATAATTGAAGACTTTGCAATCCCCATGGGTTAACTGCTCCCATGGAGATTGGTGGTTGAATCATTTGACAATCTGGACAAGTTTGTACAATTTCTTTTGCTTGCGTTTTGCAAAGGTGGAAGGATCTCATCAATGCTTGTGCATTTTGATGAAAAAATGCATGACTCAATTTTGCTTGTTGAAAAATGTCTGGTAAAGTTTGCAGGACAGTCATAGTTAATTTGTCTGCTTGCGCATTTCCTTCCGCTAGAAATCCTGGAAGTGATGAGTGCGCTCTGATATGTGTGATAAAATATTTGTGCATCCTGTTTTCCAACATCGTTTTCATGCATGATAAGTAAGAATATAAAACATCATTGCTTGTTTCTTTCAAAAGCGATCCTTCCAACCTTTTAACTACATTTGCTACATATGCCGAATCTGTGACCAAATTGAGTGGTTGTTGGAATAATTCAAAAACTCTGACTACTGCAGCTAATTCTACAATTTGTGGTGATCCCTGTACAATTTTTACATTTGATTCCCATTTTCCTGTAATTGAATTTTGCCATGTAATTGCTGATTTACCCATTTTCCCAGAACTATCAGTGAATACCGTGATTCCATCCAACGGTTCCTCGCTTACTTTTGATTTTTCTCTGAATCTTAATTTTACTTTCAATAATTTGTGACTCGGATAATGAATTGAACAACTGCCTGTATAATCTAAAAGTGCAATCGACAGGTCCTGTGATTTTTTAAATGCCCAGTCAAAATATGTTTTCTTCAAGGGTAAGTATATCATTGAAAAGTCCTTGCCCGTCATTGTCATCAACCTTGTCCTTCCCTTTATTATCACTTGTGCTGTCATTTTTAAGTTTGTAAGAATTGTCCTTGGAGATCTGTAAGATAGGAAAACCCATTCTATAATTAAAAGAGGGTCTTTTTTGTGTTCGTCCCATTGAAAAATCAAACCATATAGCTGTGTTTCTTCTCCCAACACTGCTAAATGGAATGGTAAAGAGTCCACATATCGGTGTGCTTGTCTGTCCTCTATCATTTCTGCAACCTTTTGCAAGCTTGCTTGTGCTTCTGGTGTAAGAGTCCTGGGGGATTTGATGTTGTCGTCTCCTTTCAGAAGATCGAACAAAGATGAAAGATCTTCATTTGTGATTCCCAAAATTGGTCTCATCCAGTTGATCTCTCCAAGGAGTTGCTGCAGATCTTGGAGATTGTTGACTTTTGAGCTGATTTCTAGGTTTTGAGGTTTGATTGTCTGTTTGGTGATTTTCCATCCAAGGTATTTCGAGGGTACGATTTCTTGAATCTTTGAAGTGCTGATTTCGAGTCCTGCTTTTTGTATTTCTTCGATCACACAAGCATGGACTTCTTGCAGTTCTTGGTCTGTTGACGCAGCAATCAGCAAGTCATCCATTTGGTGTATGATTCTTGCTTCGGGATATTTGTGTCTTGCTGGAGCCAAAGTTTGTGCCACATACCATTGACAAATTGTTGGTGAGTTCTTGAGGCCTTGGGGTAAAACAATCCAATGATACCTCTTCATTGGCTCTTCTCTGTTAAAACTTGGAACAGAAAATGCCATCCATTGAGCGTCGTCTTCATGAAGTGGAATACTGAAAAAGCAGTCTTTGAGGTCAATAATAACAAGATACCAGTCTCTGGGAATCATCGTGAGTGATGGAAGTCCTTGCTGAAGAGGTCCCATCTCCTCCACTATTTCATTCAATTTTCTGAGGTCGTGAAGCAATCTCCACGATCCAGAAGACTTCTTTCGGATGACAAACACTGGAAAATTCCACGGGCTGTTTGTCAGTTTTATGTGTCCTTTTTCTCGTTGTTCTTTCACCAAGATTTTCAATGCACTCAACTTCTTCTTTTCCAAGGCCCACTGATCCACCCAACGAGGCGTATCAGTTTTCCATGTCAGTTTTGGAGTGGCGAGTGCCGCAATGAGCCCTAGTAAAAATCCATTGTCAGGTACATGTTCCACTGTGAAAGGAGATCTCTTCCCCATACAGTGAATGGCTTTTGCATGATAAATGGACGAGTGATAGCTGTCTTCTTTCCGGGTCCTGTGAATGTTATTGAATTTTCACTTTGGAGGCATACAGAACTTCCTCCAATGCCTGTGATTTGGCCCAAAGGAACAATCAAGTTCCATTCTCGAGGCCAGAAAATGTATGATATCAGTGTCACGTCAACCCCGGTGTCCACCATCCCTGTCATGGTTATCTTCCTGTTATTGTATATCAAGTCACAAGTAAGAGTTGGTTGTTCACGAGTTATGTACTTTAACCATAACGCCTGCACTTCGACATGGTCATTGTAGTGTGGATGCCCTTCGCTCATTGCCGGCATTACTTGATGCTCCAATGGATGCGATGGCAGAGCTATCGCTTTTGCCAGTTGGGTATTTTGTGGAATCGTCAGTGGAGGTCGAAGAGCCCTTTCTAAAATTGTCAGCTCTTCGAAGCAGTCTGCTGAAACAACAGTAGGATATATTATCAGTCCAAAAATGCTGCACCGGTCTCTGCCCATTATCAAAAAATCTTGTCTCTTTCGGCACGGTGCTTTGAATCCTGTAGGTATAGATGCAGATTCTTCATTCAAAAACAAACCACTTTTGAAGCTGACAGGATGTACTGCATTCCTGGTGGCAGCAAATCCCTGTCACAGGGGATGTCCCCTAACGCCCTGCTGAGGGAGTCAGATTGACCTTCCCCTACAACTGTATTGTCTGTGCCAGTGTTGTTGCTGTTCCCTGTGACACCGCCATCATTTCTGCCATAGCGCAAGGTGGTCCTGCGCTTTTCTTCATGTTTTTTTGGCAGTGGCAATGGTTTTCCGTTCACATCTGTCAGAGAGTAGCATTCACTGTCCAGATGTCTTCCTCTGCGACATCTAGGTCAAAGTTTTGGTAGCTTGGAAGTCTTTGTGGATTGAGGACAATTCTTCTTAAAATGTCCAAAAACTCCACAGTTGTGGCATTGATTTTCAGATAAATTCCTTTTCTTCTTAAAATTTGCTAGAATCTTTTCATGTTGTTCTTGAAAGACCTCTGCCATTTGCTCTTTGACAATTGAAGCTATATGTTTTGGTGTTCCAATCTTGCTGCAGGCTTTGACCATCTCCATCAAGAATGGCTCACCTGGCAAAGCACTGATGATTCTTTTCCATTCTGGATTTGCATTGGCAAATGCAAGGGTCTTCAGCAAATATGGTCTTGCTGTTTCTTCTGTAATTTGTCTATCAATGGCTTGTGTGAGTTTGTCAACAAATGAGGAAAAAGGTTCAGATGGTCCTTGTTTGATTTCTGTGTAAATAACATTGTGTGTCCCTGCTCGTGAAACTTGAAGAATTGCCTTGTGAGCTGCTTCTTTGATGTCTGCCAACACTGCCCTTGGAAGCCTGGCAGCTTGTTGTGCTGGATCATTGTGAGAAGGGTCTCCTGCTAATTCTGCCACGGTGAGGTTAGCATGAGCACCACCTTGGTATTTCTTTCGCAGCTCTTCCAAAGCTCTTCTCCATCTGCTCTCCCACATAAGTCCTTGTGTGTCAGTAAGAATTAATGAAACAAGAGATCTCATGTCATATGGAGTCATGTCATATTCATTGAGAATACCTTTTAAAAGCTGTTTAAAATATGAAGATCCCAGTCCATAATCTCTAATTGCCTTAATTAAGTCTTTAACTAAATCATGATTTAATTTTTGCCATCTTGGGTTTTGTCCTTGTGGGTCATAATTCACTGGCATGGCTATTTCACCAGTCCCAATTGCAGGACATTCTCTGCTTCTTGTCAAGTCCATTCTAATATTTGTCCAATCAACTAAAGTATCTTGAGCTGCTGTTGCAGGTCTGTGTCTCTGTAGGAATTTGTCTGTTCAAAGGAATTACTTGTTGAGATTGAGGCCAAGCTGCTGCCTCATCCATTTTTTGATCCATTGGTATTGTAGAAATCTGTGGTTTATGCTGTATTGTTCTTTGTCTTGTCTGAAGAGTTGGAGAGCTTTGTAGAATTTCAGCCTTTTTCTGAAAATGAGGTTCCAAAACTGTTCCCATTTCTTGAAAAAATCCTTCAAAAATGTTTTTCAGAATCACAGCAACAGAGCTTTGAATGTCTCCAGTGTTCACCATGCTCACTGGAATTCCTTCTGATGCTGTGATGCATAGGGTGTTCTCCTGATCTTCTTCAGGAGACTGTGGCATCTTGCTTCCTTTATCGGTTTGTTTCTTATATTTAACTGGAAAATAATCTGGTATTATAAATCTTCCTCGACACGGTGGCGCTGTAGGTCTGGCTTGGAGTTATTCGGTTTGTTGTTGTTGTGTCCATGGCAACTGCTCGGCTTCCGGTACCTGGGCCCGCCCCCCAGGGGTGCCGCCATACTTCCCTTGGCCACGCCCCCGCCTGGCACGGACCGTCCTTGTCCCGTGTCCTGCAGTCTGCCTATCGTCCTGGTCCCTGTCCCTGCAACCTCCCTCCTGTCCCTGCGAGGTAGGTCTGCATAGGTATCTCTCTGTCTGTAAAATCTCTGGCCCCGTCTCTGTCACTTCCGGGTTCAGAGACGCCGGGAGCCCCAGCCGCTGAGCATGCGTGTGTTCCCTAGTCTTTGGCCTCACTGCGCATGCATCACCGGCTGCTTCCAGACCGGGTGGCTCCTCTGCCCCCCCCCCTCCAGGTCTTCCTTGCTCCCCCCTGACACGGATGGCCCTGCTGCCGCCTGCACATCACTCTCTGCAGCCATCGCCGTCCCCGGCGTGGGAGGTGCTGTCCCCCCGAGTCCCGCCGCGCCGGTCTCGCTTGAATCTGCCTTGGCCGCAGTCTGAGAGGTCCCCTCCCCCGCCGCTTCTGCGGCCTCGGCGCCTAATCCCGCCGCTTGTGGGGGAGGTGCCGTCTGCGCTCCTGGTGAGGCGCTTTTGAGCAACAGGGGCTTTCTGCGAACCACGAACCGCGTAGGGGTTTCTGCACTTACCTCTCCCCCCCTGCCGTCGCAGTGCGTGACTCTGTCCCCCCTGCCCCGGGTCCCGAGGTCTGTGGTGTTTCCCCTAGTGCAGACGGTGGCAAAACTGGCAAAATGTCAGTAGTTTGAAGCTCCGATGGTGTCGCAGTCACTCTATTAATTCCCGCAACACCACAAATTGGGGTTATGGTCATCTCTGCCACTGCAGATGTATAAGGCATGGTATGTCTGGTTTGTTCTCCCTCCTTGGCTCCTCCCACCACCCTCGGGGTAGAATGCAGCTGTCCCCCCACTGGTGTTGAGGATGCTTTTGAGGGACTAAGAAAGCAAAAATCTAAATAATCGAAATTTTTGGGAAAAACCTCCATCCTGAGTTTTCCCAACTGAGGGGTGGGTGTAGGTAAATCCATAAACTGGGGTTTATCTGAGGAATCTGGGGTATCTGAAAATGAACTGCTCTGCTGCTGGCAGGTGGATTGTACAAGCATCAGCTGCTGGCTGGATGCCCCCTCCTCCAGTCCTGGGAGACCCTCTATGGCCTTCAAAGGACTAGAAACTTCTACTGTTTCTGTAGTTAATGCTTCCAGCATTACTCGTGATACTGTTAAAAGATCTTTAGCTTTACTATCGTTCAGTGTTGCAGCATGGTAAATGTCTCTATTTACCTGCTGCCAAAATGCTACTTTAAATATCTGACTTGTATCAATGCGAGGGTAGTGCACTCTTACCCACACAAGTAAATCTCTGATTTCATCCTCCGTTACTGAAATTGGATGGGAGGAGGCTAAAAACTTCAACATACACAATATTTGGACCTGTTCGTGGCTGAAGGACCCACCCATTGTGTGTGCCTAAAGTGTATCTTGGGTCTGAACCGACTCACCAAAATGCAAAGGTGCCAGAACCGGATCGGAGTCCTCCTGGGCTTCTGTCCAGCAGATGCGCAGGGGGAGGAATTCCTGGGATCCTCCCTTCCAACACGAGCCTGGTAGCTGGCTTTTCAGGAATCGGATCAAGGTCTCTCTTCTGCCGCTTTTTTCAGGTGGATTTTCAGAGCTTTCAACCTCACGAGCTCAGGAATCCAGACGCGCAACCAGGGACGGACACCAAGTGTCCCGTATCTGAGGGTCTCTTCAGGCTTGAGACCTCCCCAGAGAGGGCATGAAGGTGGTAAAAAGTCTGATTCTCTCGGAGGCGCCGGCAAGAAAGCAGCTTGAGATGACCTTTTGTTGTTTTGGAGCTGTTTATCTTATCTTAAAAATGTTTCTGCCAGCCCGACACAGGTCCGCTATGCAGGTCGACCGTCGCAGAAAGGTCCCCTGGGAGGGCTGTGCCAAGGCCTTTATACTCTAAACTACGTATACAATATTTACAAATTTTCCCCAATGCTATGCAACCTCTTTACAATGTCCAGTTCTTTCCCTGTCCAATCTGTGGTTCCCAGGGTGCAACTTCAGACTGGATGACATGAAGAAGAAGGAGGAAGAAGCCAGCCACACCCAGGATCCTACATCTTGGTCAAATGGCCCTTAATATAAACAATCTAAAAACCTACTTATACTACATTCTAACATTCTAATTTACACTCTACTCATCATTATTTTCTGTGCCTCTTCTCTCAATGTGGGCAGATTCTCCCAAGGAGCCAAATCCAGCCCCTGCAGCTCCTGGGCAGCATTCGGGAGCTTCTGAGGGGTCTGCCAGGAAGGTTTTTGCATCCCCAAAGGAGCCAGGGAAAAACCCTGGACTCCCACAAGCTGACTCCATCACTTTTGTAATGTCTATTTAGAAGAGGCTTTTGGGATTAAAGAATAAACAGGGTTAAAACTGGTGGCATCTAAAGTATGGAATAAATCCTGATCCATATGGAAATTTTTACAGGCAGAAGCCCCGTCTCAGTCCCAGAACCCTGGACAAAAAATAGGGATTCGTTTCTCTGTAAAATTAAGTTCAAGTCATCACTTTTTTAATCTAGATTTAGAGGAGGCTTTTGGCACTCACAAAACAACCAGGCTTATCTCTGGTGGACTCCTTAATCTGCAAGAAACCCTGACACATAGAGAAATTTGACAGGCAGAATACCAGTCGCAAGTACATGGCCCTGGACACCAACTGAGCTATATTGCCCAGTGAAATGAAGGTGAGTTCACCACTTTTGTAATGTCTATTTAAAGGAGGTGTTTGGCACACAATGAACAACCAGGCTTCAAAGTGGAGGCATCGTTCGTCTGTGTGAAAAAAGATCAATATGGAATTTCAGCAGGGAGAAACCCAGAGTAAGGCACAGGCCATGGACACAAAGAGGGGCCTTTTTCCTTTTGAAAAGAAACACACATCCCAGTTTCTTAATAACTTTTGGAGGAAGTGTTTGTGACTCCATTTGTAACCAGGCTTGTAAGTGGTGGCATCCTTAGTGTGGGTGAAATCCTGAAGCATAAGCAAATTGAACAGGCAGAATCCAAATCTCTGTTCCGAGGCCTGGGGCAAAAAACAGAGGATGGTTTTTCTCTACAATAAATCTTACTCCATCACTTTTGTAATGTCTATTTAGAGGAGGCTTTTGGCACTCAAGGAATAAGCCGTCTTCTCACTGGTGGCATCTATACTTTGGAATCAATCCTGATCCATATGGAAATTTTTACAGGCAGAAGCCCCGTCTCAATCCCAGGGCCCTGAACAAAAATTAGGGATTTCTTTCTCTGTAAAATTAAGTTCACTTCATTACTTTTTTAATCTCTATTTAGAGGAGGCTTTTGGCACTCAAAGAACAAACAGGATTCTCTCTTCTGGCATCTTTAGTCTGCAAGAAATCCGGACACATATAGAAATTTGACAGGTAGAATCCCAGTCGCAAGTACATGGCCCTGGACACCAACTGAGCTATATTTCCCAGTGAAATGAAGGTCAGTTCACCACATTTGTAATGTCTATTTTAATGAGGTGTTTGGTACTTAAAGAAGAACAAGGCTTCAAAGTGGAGGCATCTTTAGTCTGGGAGAAAAGCAGTTCAATCTGGAATTTCAGCCAGGAGAAACCCAGTGTAAGGCACAGGCCATGGACACAAAGAGGGGCCCTCATCCCTTTCAAAAAGAAACACACCCTCCCAGTTTCCTGATAACTTTTGGAGGAAGTGTTTGTGACTCCACTTGTAACCAGGCTTCTGAGTGGTGTCATCCTTAGTCTGGGAGAAATCCTGAAGCATAGGCAAATTGAACAGGCCGAATCCAAATCTCTGTTCTGGGGCCTTGGGCAAAAAACAGGGGCTGGTTTTTCTGTACAATAAAGCAGAGTCCATCACTTTTGTAATGTTTATTTAGAGGAGGCTTTTGGCACTCAAAGCATAGGCAGGCTTCTCCCTGGTGGCATCTATAGTCTGCAAGAAATCCTGACCCATAGACAAATTTAACAGGCAGAAAGCCAGTCACAGGCACAGGGCTCAGGATACATAGAGAGCTTTATTTCCCAGGGAAATGAAGGTCAGTTCACCACTTTTGTAATGAATATTTAAAGGAGGTGTTTGGCACTCAAAGAACAATCTGGCTTCAAAGTGGTGGCATCTTTAGTCTGGGAGAAAAGCTGCTCAATATGGAATTTCAGCAGGGAGAAACCCAGTGTAAGGCACAGACCATGGACACAAAGAGGGGCCCTTTTCCTGTTTGAAAAGAAACACACCCTCCCAGTTTCCTAATAACTTTTGGAGGAAGTGTTTATGACTCCACTTGTAACCAGAGTTCTAAGTGGTGGCATCCTTAATCTGGGAGAAATCTTGAAACATAGTGAAATTGAACAGGCAGAAGCCACATCACTGGTCCGGGGCCTTGGGCAAAAAACAGGGGCTGTTTTTTCTGTATAATAAAGCAGAGTGCATCACTTTTGCAATATCTAATTAGAGGAGGCTTTTGGAACTCAAAGAACAACCAGGCTTTTCTCTGGTGGCATTTTTAGTGTGCAAGAAATCCTGATACATATGGAAATTCACCAGGGACCTGACCAGTCACAGTCCCAGGGGCATGGACACAAAGTTTTATTTCTCAGCGAACTGAAGCTGAATCCACTATTTTTGTAATGTCTATGTAAAGGAGGTGTTTGGTACTCAAAGAACAAACAGGCTTCTCACTGTGGGCACCTTTAGTCCGCAAGAAATCCTGATCCATAGACAAATTTAACAGGCAGAAAGATGGTCTCAGGTACTGGGTGCTGGATACAAACAGAGCCTTTTTTCCCAGTGAAATGATGAATTGGTAAGTAGCAGCAAACTAGCAGACGTTGATCTTCTTTTGTTCCCGGAGTGACTGACAACTAGGGCGCTTCGCAGAGCACTCCATTTTTCTGAGGCTTCCTTGTTCGTGCTTTGTGTCCTGCTGCCATTTCTCTCTAACTGAGCTGAACTGACATCTACTGCTCCCACAGACTACACTGCAGCTAAGTCTAGCTACTGCCAAAACACGCCTGGGATGTGGACTTCTTTTCTAAACCTCCTGTTTTGTACCATTCTGCCTTCCCTCTTGTAAGAGTGCAATACAATTTTCAACTCTGCATAGCGAAAAGAGCACAGCAGTGTAACTAAAGGTAAGGAGAAAGCGTGCACACCACACAACATTTGTCCCTTTCCACTGCACATAGAGATGTGTTCTCTGCATCTCGGAGCCTAAGGGCGAGTGTCATGTTTACAGCAGAAGGCTGCATGACGGATTGTGAAGCAGCAGAAAAGCTAGCAGAGGTTGATCTTCCTTTGTTCCAGGAGTCACTGACAACTCGGGCGCTTCACAGAGCGCTCTAGTGCTCTGAGGCTTCCTTGTTGGCGCTTTCTGTCCTGCAGCGATTTCTCTCTAAGTGAGCTGAACTGACATCTACTGCTCCCACAGACTACACTGCAGCTAAGTCTAGCTACTGCCAAAACACGCCTGGGATGTGGACTTTTCTTTTAAACCTTCGGTTTTGTACCATTCTGCCTTCTCTCTTGTAAGAGTGCCATACAATTTTACACTCTGCATAGCGAAAAGAGCACAGCAGTGTAACTAAATGTAAGGAGAAAGCATGCACACCACAGAGCATTTGTTCCTTTCCACTGCACATAGCAATGTGTTCTCTGCATCTTGGAGCCGAAGGGCAAGTGTCATGTTATGGGTTATGTTTTTACTAGCTCCTCTCCCTACATCCCACCATGGAGCTGCTGGCCTCTCCCCCTGGCTGTTTTATCTAGGTGGGTGTTTACTGCTGGCTGGCTTGCTGCTTTTGCTGCTTTATCTGCTTTAGCTTCTGCTCGCTGCTGCTCGCTGCTGCTGCTGCTTTTGCTGCTGCCCCCCCACCCCCACTCCCTCGCCTCGCTGCTTTATCTGCTTCCCCCACCGGCTGCTTAAGCTGCCCCCCTGCTTTAGCTTTCCCTGGTTGCCCTGGGCTCGCTTTAGCTTGCTCCCAGCTGCCACTCTCCCTCTCTCCCTCATCCTCATCCCTAAGATTTGCACCGGCTCCAGAGGAAACGGATCTGAACTTCAAAGACCACCTCTGGAAGTCTGCCAAAGAAGCTCTGCCGCCCTTCTTGGCGAAGATCAGCCGAGTTCATCTCATCTGGGTCTGTGCTGGGAAGTGTTTCTTTTGTATTTTTGTTAAAAAAACGTTTTTTCCACTTTCCCCTGAAGAAAAATTCTTTCCGAGCACGGTGAAGGAAGGAATTGTAAGAGGGGGTGGGGGCCCTTTGGAGGTCTTTTTCCCCAAATTTGTCCTAAACTTGGACAAATTATTTTGGTGGCCCGTACGGGGAAACCAGAAAAAGTGGAAAAATCTTTATTCTAATAATATTTTGTTTTCAACTGTTGCTATTGGTATGTCTATTGAATTTAGAATGTCTTTTGTTGTGGGAGCCTGCCTGTATGTGTGGTCATTAGGTTTCTTTGAAGTGTTAATACCATTGTGGTCGTTGAGCTTGTTTACTTATCCGGAGATAGCTCCGGTGTTGTCTTTAATAAGAAGTTTTTGTATTAAAGGGGTATTAACAAAAATACTCATCGGGCTAGGCTTGGTGGTAATGGCATGCCGGAGATTTATAAGAATGTTGGAATATGCTTCAGGAATGTATAAATCATGGCTTGTATTATTTATTAGAGGAGAAGCAGAAAAAGAGGATTCTCTGCCTTTATTTCCTTTCCTCTCCTCTGAATCAGTTACATCTTTATTAGAAAACATTCAGATCTCCCTAAATATTAAGGAAATCATCTTTTTGGCAGTTAATTTGGTAAGTCTTTGTTGTACCATTTGCACTTTGTATAGAATAAAGGCCAAGATTTCTAAAGGGGCTGGGAAGACTCCTGATTTAGGAGTCAAGCTAAGCAGGAAGAATCTTGAGTGGAATGGCAAATGGGAGAAAATGGGCCAGATTTTAAAGGAATTTTCTGACCCCATAATCTGGGAATACGCATCTGAACAGATTCAAGATCCGATTGAGGTTGCAAGGTACTTAAAGGGGAAGTGCCAGGATGGTTCTAAAGAGAAAAAGGATTATTACAGTGAGCTGGGCCCTGGCACATGCATATCGCACCCTGCTAGATACTATAGAGCAGGAGACAGAGGAGAGGGAACAGGGAGATTAATTATCTCCTATCCCAGTGACTCAGGTTGCAGCCAACCCCCTAGGCCGAAACCCAGCAGCTAAACTGGATAATAAGCCCCAACCAAGGGCTGTGGCTACCAGTACAAGAAGTGGGAAGTGCACCAAGAAGACTGATTGGCTAGTGGATGATGATGATGATGATGCTGGAGAGGGACCCTCTACACCTCCTGATGTAAAATCAGGAGTTAAAACAACTAGTGGGAGAGCAGAGACCAATAATGAATCCCTTTCCCTAAAGGATCTTCGTGGTTTAAGAAAAGATTACACCCGGAGACCTGATGAATCTATAATCAGCTGGCTAGTTCGTCTCTAGGATGCGGCAGGTGAGGCTACAGTTTTGGATGGCACTGAAGCAAGACATTTGGGGTCTCTGTCCCACGATCCTGTTATCGACCAAGGCGTGATGAGGGGAGCTAACCCTCAAAGCCTCTGGGCACGGGTTCTGGATAGCGTGGCACAAAAATATCTGTGTGCAGATGACCTGTATGTGCAGCAGACCCAATGGAAAACTATAGAGCAGGGGGTCCAACGCCTCAGGGAAATGGCAGTAGCAGAAATTATTTTTTCAGATGACATATCAACTAGAAATCCAGACCTGGTACCATGCACACCGGTGATGTGGAGAAAACTCGTGCGTCTTGGGCCACCTGAGTATGCGTCTGCCCTAGCTATAATGAAGAGAGATGAGGTGTATGAGACAGTACTCGATATGGCAAAGAAACTTCGTGCATATGTGGATGCAGTACATGGCCTGACTCATGCTACAATTGCAGCTGTGGAAACACGCTTGCGAGACTTAGAAGATAAAATAGAGAAAAATCATCGGAGACTCAGGGAGGAGATTAAGGAAGACCTCCTCCAAATTTCAGCTGTACAGATTAGAAACCCTGGTACCCAACGCAGATGTTCCCCCAGCTGGGAGAGGAGGTACACTCCCCGACCTGAATTGTGGTTTTTCTTGCGGGATTCTGGAGAGAACATGAGAAGATGGGATGGGAAGCCTACGGCTGCTCTGGCAAAATGAGTGTGGTATTTGAAGGAAAGAAAGATTGAAAGAGGAAGTTCCACCAAAAGGAAAGCCTCTCCTGTTTCTCGCAACCAAAGTGCCAAACGTGATACTGATAATGACGTCTGATCCTCTTGAGGGAACTTCTAAGAGGTATGCCACAGAACAGAAGGAGAAACAGGCTTAGAGCAAGTCCTGGTTTGAAAGGACAGGTGTCTGCCAGTAAGGGCAGAAGTTTCCCTTTGGAATAGAGACTTTGGTTCCACTCCCCCCCAAGTATTATAATTGTTTGAATCAAGGACTCTGAGGCAGAGATAAGGGGGTGGGAATAACAGCTCTTTTACTAATATATCTAACTGTACAAGCAGAAAACAATAGCAGTTGTTAAAATCTCTAACAGAACAGAATAGATAACTCGGTGTCAGTCCCTTTAGATGCAAGCACGTTGTCTCTGTGCTTAGTCCTAGTCCGGATCTGCCGAGGGCAGACGGGAACAGAGGCAGGAGGAAGGGGGGGCGGCAGCGTCCACGCCGGTCTTGGGTGGGAACGGGCTGGAGCGGCGGGTCCTCGCTCACGGTGTGTGTCCGGGTGTTTAGCTGTGTCCGCAGAAGCAGGAGGCTGGAACGGGGCAGATGCAGGGCAGGTGATGGCAGAGGGTCTGGCTCTCCTGTGCTCCGGCCGCCTGGGCTGAAGATCCTGGGCATCCTCATTTGAGCTCGCCGGAAACACGAGTCCCCTCCTGGAAGAATCAGAGGCCCCTCTGGGAGCCGTTCCCACCCACCCCTTTTGTCTGGACTCATCAGAGACCCTGGGTGTAACCCGGCCAGCTCCATTGGCATGATAATGGGAAAAATTCTTTCAATTGACACAGTAATAGAAAAAACACTCAACCCCCAACATTATCCACCCCGAATTTTTTCCATGCCAACATGCTACATCATATTGAAACCTTTAAATTATATACATACATGTAGTTACAGGCACAGTATCATAGATAGTTCACCCTAGAACAAGGTCCCCTTGGGGTATGCATCGGGTCTCTCCATCCTTTTGCATCACCCACCAAGTGCAACCTGGTCCTTGAGCGAAAACCACCCCACGAACAGCATTGTCTTTGCTGGAAGCAGAGTTCACCCAGACAGTTTTCCCTAACTTGCCTCTCAGGTGTACCACTGGAACCTTATCTCCATCTGCTGCTCCCAAGGGCTCTGACTGGGCAGGGCCTGCTCGGTTAGTGGAACCTCGGGTATTCACTAACCATGTGGCCTTTGGTAGATTGATCTCCCAGTTCTTGAAAGTCCCCCCACCAAGTGCCTCTAAGGTGGTTTTAAGCAGACCATTGCACCGTTCGACTTTCCCAGGCGCTGGTGCATGGTAGGGAATATGGTACACCCACTCGATGCCATGTTCTTTAGCCCAGGTGTTTATAAGGCTATTTTTGAAATGAGTCCCATTGTCTGACTCAATTCTTTCAGGGGTACCATGCCTCCAGAGGACCTGCTTTTCCAGGCCCAGGATGGTGTTCCAAGCAGTGGCGTGGGGCACAGCGTAGGTCTCCAACCATCCGGTGGTGTCTTCTACCATGGTCAGCACGTAGCGCTTGCCTTGGCGGGTCTGAGGCAGTGTGATATAGTCAATCTGCCATGCCTCTCCATACTTATATTTGGATCATCGCCCCCCATACCAGAGGGGCTTCACCCGCTTGGCCTGTTTGATGGCTGTGCACGTGTTACAGTCATGAATAACCTGAGAGATGCTGTCCATGGTTAGATCCACCCCTCGGTCTCGTGCCCACTTATAGGTGGTATATTGAGATGGACCCAAGGTTGCCAAATTCCATAACATCTGTCCTGTGCACTTGACCTTGTTAGGGTCATTGTCATGCTGTCCATCCCTCCCAAAGAGTATCTCTAATACTGCTGTTTCTCTCAGCTGCTGGATCCCTTCCTCACGGGTCTTCCAGCGCATCCTACGGTGGTGCTCCTGCATTCTCTCTCTGTGTACAAACTTCTCTCTCACACTCATTAAAGCTGGTCCCAGAGGGAAAGGAGGCCATGCCCCCTTACGAATATCTGGTCCACACCTGAATCCTGGGCCAAGGATCCTAAATTCCTGGCCTCAGTTCCATCCAGTTGTACACCTGTTCCTGTAAGGTCCCAGACCCGGAGTAACCAAGTTGTAAAGGGCTCACGGCCCCGCCGAGCAATGTCTTTACGCAGGTTACGGAGACTATAGTATGAGAGGGACTCGTTGACAATCTCAACCTCTGGCTCCCTTGCTGGTTGTGAGGACCCTCCTTGCTGATCCCCATTATCTAAGTGCCTCGTTTTAATCTTATATTTCCTAGTTTCCACAGGAGCAACTGCTGCTGGCTGTGGCTGCTCCTGTGATCCAGCTGGAACCTGGAGAGATACAACATCTACGGGTTCCACTGCAGCACCATCTGACTCTCCCTCTTTAGGGCAGGGGGAGGGTTTCTCACCAGCTGAAGAAAAATGCTCCTTCATCATCTGGCTGTGCTCCTTAAACATCTGGCTATGCTCCTTCAACATCTGGCTTTGCTCCTTCAACATTTGACCTATATCCTTCACTAGAGCCCCCACCCACTCTGGGTGGCTCATTTCTGCGGTGGGCTGTGGGGCAGGGTTAGGCTCTGGGGCAGCATCCCTAGACCCTGGGGCAGAGGCAGGTTCTGGGGCAGCATCCGTAGTCCCAGGGACAAGCTCTGGGGCAGCATCCCTAGTCCCAGGGGCAGGCTCTGGGGCAGCATCCTTAGTCCCTGCGGCAGAGGCAAATTCTGGGGCAACATCCCTAGTCCCTGGGGCAGGTGTCAGAGTTGTCGTCCAAGCCAATATTCCCTTGTTTCTGAATGCTAAGTAGAACAAGCCTACCAGCAACACCAGCCACTGTATAATAGCACTGGCAATTAAAACAGATCTGAAATCCTTGAGAACCAGTGGGGTAGCCTCAAAAAACTGGGTGATGGGTTGGGAGAAAATTTCCCTTGCACTCGTTACCTCACAGTAAGTACCATTACTGAAATAGCCCCAGAAACATGCAGTTAGAGTACGATAGCTCCGGATCCATGCAACCGCTTCCCAGAAAAAATTAAAAACCCATGAATTCCTGACATAATCAATCCACCAAACTAATCAGATAATAGCTACAGTAACTTTGGTGAGGGGGCCCAAATTCAAATAAGGGCTTGCAAATGGGAGATGGCTGTGACCACATGGAACACAAACCAGATTAAACCAGACAACATATTGCCACTTAAGAGAGATGTTATTCCTGTCTTAACTCTCAACTCAATGCCCTCTGTCCCACGTCTGGGCGCCAAAATCTGTCCTGGTTTGAAAGGACAGGTGTCTGCCAGTAAGGGCAGAAGTTTCCCTTTGGAATAGAGACTTTGGTTCCACTCCCCCCCAAGTATTATAATTGTTTGAATCAAGGACTCTGAGGCAGAGATAAGGGGGTGGGAATAACAGCTCTTTTACTAATATATCTAACTGTACAAGCAGAAAACAATAGCAGTTGTTAAAATCGCTAACAGAACAGAATAGATAACTCGGTGTCAGTCCCTTTAGATGCAAGCACGTTGTCTCTGTGCTTAGTCCTAGTCCGGATCTGCCGAGGGCAGACGGGAACAGAGGCAGGAGGAAGGGGGGGCGGCAGCGTCCACGCCGGTCTTGGGTGGGAACGGGCTGGAGAGGCGGGTCCTCGCTCACGGTGTGTGTCCGGGTGTTTAGCTGTGTCCGCAGAAGCAGGAGGCTGGAACGGGGCAGATGCAGGGCAGGTGATGGCAGAGGGTCTGGCTCTCCTGTGCTCCGGCCGCCTGGGCTGAAGATCCTGGGCATCCTCATTTGAGCTCGCCGGAAACACGAGTCCCCTCCTGGAAGAATCAGAGGCCCCTCTGGGAGCCGTTCCCACCCACCCCTTTTGTCTGGACTCATCAGAGACCCTGGGTTTAACCCGGCCAGCTCCATTGGCATGATAATGGGAAAAATTCTTTCAATTGACACAGTAACAGAAAAACACTCAATCCCCAACAGAGGGGCCCTGCCTGTAGCCAGGGTGAGGTGAGGGAGAACCGTGTTTTTTGCATAGTGTGGATTCGATGGCCTAGCACTTCGAAACCATGGAAATATAAAACTTTAGTCGACACAGGTGCACAGTGTACGATACTTCCATCAAGACACGTGGGAGCAGAATCTGTTTCAATTGCTGGTGTGACAGGTGGATCGCAGGACTTCACCCTGGTGGAAGCAGAAGTGAGTTTAACTGGAAAGGATTGGAAGAAACGTCTTATTGTGACTGGTCCAGAGGCCCCATGTATTTTGGGCATAGATTACCTTTGAAGCGGGTATTTTAAGGACCCAAATAGACTAAGATTGGCATTTGGAATTGCAACTGTGATGGCAGAGCGCATCCGGCAATTGAACACCTTGCCTGGACTATCTGAGAATCCAATTACAGTAGGACTTCTGTAGGGAGAAGAACAACGAGTACCAATTGCCATTTCAATAGTACACCGCCGGCAGTACAGAACAACGCGAGATGCTGTGATTCCTATTCATAAGATGATCCGAGAGCTGGAGAGCCAAGGGGTGGTCAGTAAAACCCACTCACCCTTTAACAGCCCCATTTGGCCTGTGAGTAAATCTGATGGGGAATGGAGACTGACTGTGGACTATCGGGCATTGAATGAAGTGACTCCACCGCTGAGCACTGCTGTACCAGACATGCTGGAACTCCAGTACGTGCTGGAGTCCAAGGCAGCAAGGTGGTATGCCACCATTGACATAGCAAATGCATTCTTCTCCATTCCTTTGGCAGCAGAGTGCAGGTCTCAGTTTGCTTTCACCTGGAGGGGCGTGCAGTACACCTGGAACCGACTACCCCAGGGGTGGAAGCACAGTCCTACCATTTGTCATGGACTGATCCAGGCTGCACTGGAAAAGGGTGAAGCCCCGGAACATCTACAATATTTTGGTGATATCATCGTATGGGGAAACACAGCAGTGGAAGTGTTTGAGAAAGGAGAAAAAATTATCCAAATTCTCCTGGAAGCTGGCTTCGCCATCAAGAAGAGTAAAGTTAAAGGACCTGCTCTGGAGATTCAGTTCCTGGGAGTGAAGTGGCAAGATGGATGGCGTCAGATTCCTACTGATGTTATTAACAAAATTACAGCTATGTCCCCACCTACTAACAAGAGGGAGACACAAGCTTTCCTAGGTGCCATCGGTTTTTGGAGAATGCACATCCCTGAGTACAGCCAGATTGTGAGCCCTCTCTATCTTGTTACTCGCAAGAACGATTTCCACTGGGGCCCTGAATAGCAGCAAGCCTTTGCCCAGATTAAACAGGAGATTGCCCATGCAGTAGCCCTTGGCCCAGTTAGGAGGGGACCAGATGTGAAGAACGTACTTTACTCAGCAGCTGGGTGCCATGGTTTGTCCTGGAGCCTGTGGCAGAAGGTGCCTGGCGACTCCTGGGATTTTGGAGCAGAAGTTACAGAGGGTCTGAAGGTAATTACACTCCCACAGAGATGGAAATCCTGGCTGCCTATGATGGAGTCCAAGCTACTTCAGAAGTGATTGGTACGGAAGCACAGCTTCTCCTGGCACCCCGACTGCCAGTGCTGGGGTGGATGCTCAGCAGAAAGGTTCCCTCCACCCACCATGCCACGTGGAGCAAGTGGATTGCCCTTATCACTCAGCGTGCCCGGATTGGAAAACTAAATCGCCCTGGGATTTTGGAAATAATTACAAACTGGCCAGAAGGTAAAAGTTTTGGTGTCGCAGATGAGGAACAAGAACCAGTGACACGGGCTGAAGAAGCTCCACCATATAACCAGTTGCCAGCAGAGGAAGCATGCTATGCTTTATTCACTGATGGCTCCTGTCGCGTCGTAGGGACAAATCGAAGATGGAAAGCAGCTGTATGGAGCCCTACATGACGGGTTGCAGAGGCTACTGAAGGAGAAGGAGGATCTAGTCAATTTGCTGAACTTAAAGCTGTCCAACTGGCCTTAAATATCGCCAAAAGAGAAAGGTGGCCAAAGCTCTATTTGTATACTGATTCCTGGATGGTAGCCAAGGCTCTGTGGGGGTGGCTGAAGAAATGGAAAGAGGCGAACTGGCAGCGTAGAGGAAGACCAATTTGGGCTGCTGATGAGTGGAAAGACATTGCCACTCGGGTAGAAAAACTACTTGTTAAGGTTCTCCATGTAGATGCCCATGTCCCCAGAAGCAGAGCTAATGAAGAACAGCGAAACAACTAGCAAGTAGATCAGGCTGCAAAGATAGGGGGCTTGGAAATAGATTTGGATTGGGAACATAAGGGAGAGTTGTTCCTGGCTTGATGGGCCCATGATGCCTTGGGCCATCAGGGTAGGGATGCCACCTATAAGTGGGCACAAGACCAAGGGGTGGATCTTACCATGGACAGCATTACTCAAGTTATCCATGAATGTGACACATGCGCTGCCATCAAGCAGGCCAAGCGAGCGAAGCCCCTCTGGTATGGTGGACGGTGGTCCAAGTACAAGTATGGGGAGGCCTGGCAGATTGATTATATCACACTGACTCAGACCCGCCAGGGAAAACGTTATGTGCTGACCATGGTGGAAGCCACCACTGGATGGTTGGACACCTACCCTGTGTCCCATGCTACTGCCCACAACACCATCCTGGGCGTGGAAACACAGGTCCTTTGGAGGCATGGTACCCCTGAGAGTATCGAGTCAGACACTGGGACTCATTTTAAGAATAACCTTGTCAACACCTGGGCTAGGGAACATGGTATTGAGTGAGTGTACCATATTCCTTACAATGCACCAGCTGCAGGTAAAGTGGAGAGGTACAATGGATTGTTGAAGACCACCTTAAAGGCATTGGGTGGGGGAACTCTCAAGAACTGGGAGCAGCACCTGGCAAAAGCCACTTGGTTAGTCAACACTCGAGGTTCCACCAACCGAGCAGGTCCCGCCCAGTCTGAAGGCCTTAATGTAATAGATGGAGACAAAGTCCCAGTGGCCCATGTCAGAGGGTTGCTAGGGAAGACAGTATGGATCCATCCTGCCTCGAGTACAGGCAAACCCATTTGTGGGATTGCCTTTGCTCCAGGACCAGGATGTACTTGGTGGATAATGCAGAAGGATGGAACAAGCCGCTGTGTACCTCAGGGAGATCAGATTATAGGATAAATTATACACAAATATTATTGTTGAGTGTTGTGGGAGTCCAGGGTTTTTCCCTGGCTCCTTTGGGGGTGCAAAACCCCCCCTGGCAGACCCCTCAGAGACCCCTGAGTGCTGCCCAGAAGCTGCAGGGGCTGGATTTGGCTCCTTGGGAGAATCTGCCCACATTGAGAGAAGATACACAGAAAATAATGATGAGTAGAGTGTAAATTAGAATGTTAGAACATAGATAAATAGGTTTTCTTGAATGTTTATGATAAGGGACACGTGGCCAAGATGGAGAATTTGGGGGGTGGACACCTTTTCCTCCTTCTTCTCCATGTCATCCATGTTGGGTGACACGTTGGCCTCTTGGATTGGTTGGGGTCAGGGCTGGACCATTTAATACAATTGTATTGTATTGGTAAAATTTTGTAAACATGTAATACGTAGTACTAACTATATAAGATAAGCCCTGCCTTGACCAGGGGGATTCCACCATGGATGCCAGGCTGAGCAGACCGCTGCTGGCCAGGCAAAGTGTCCCAGAGATAAGAAACAATAAACTGTCCTTGGAAAAAAAGAAAACCGTCTACGGCAGTCTCTCTCCGGCGGCTTCAGGGAAAACCAGGTTTTGAACCACCCTTCATGTCCCTCTGGGGTGATCTCGGGGAAGAGGAGGAATCCCAGACTGGGACAGAGTGTCACCATCATTGTATGCTAGATTTTATGAATCGAAGGAAATGTTTAAGTGACAAAGGCCTGAGCAAGTGAGAAGGAGGAAATGTGTAAGTGTTGAAGTTTTGAGCAGGCCAGAGGAAGTTTTCATATTGTGCTTAGTGAGTGCGTATCCCAATCGTGTGTCAATGATCACGATATGGGATAAGGGGTGGAATGTTATGGGTTATGTTTTGACTAGCTCCTCTCCCTACCCCCCACCATGGAGCTGCTGGCCCCTCTCCCGCTCTGTTTTATCTAGGCGGGTGTTTTCTGCTGGCTGGCTTGCTGCTTTTGCTGCTTTAGCTGCATTAGCTGCTGCTCGCTGCTGCTCGCTGCTGTTCGCTGCTGCTGCTGCTTTTGCTACTGCCCCCCCCCCCCCCCCCCCGCCGCTGCTTTAGCTGCTTCCCTCCCCGACTGCTTAAGCTGCCCCCCTGCTTTAGCTTGCCCTGGGCTCACTTTAGCTTGCTCCCAGCGGCCCCTCTCCCTCTCCCCTTCCTCCTCATCCCTAAGATTTGCACCGCCTCCTGAAGACACAAATCTGAACTTCAGAGACCACCTCTGGAAGTCTGCCAAAAAAGCTCTGCCGCACTTCCTGGCCAAGATCAGCCGAGTTCATCTCATCTGGATCTGTGCTGGGAAGTGTTTCTTTTGTATTTTTGTTAATAAAGTTTTTTCCACTTTCCGCTGAAGAAAAATTCTTTCCGAGCTCGGTGAAGGAAGGAATTGTAAGGGGGGGGGGGGGGGGGGGCCCTTTGAAGGTCTATTTCCCCAAATTTTTCCTAAACTTGGACACATGTTTACGGCAGAAAGCTGCATGACGCATTGGTAAGTAGCAGCTAAGCTACCAGAGGTTGATCTTTGTTCCAGGAGTCACTGAAAACTTGGGCGCTTCGCAGAGCACTCTAGCGCTCTGAGGCTTCCTTGTTCGCACTTTGTGTCCTGCAGCGATTTCTCTCTAACTGAGCTGAACTGACATCTACAGCTCACACAGAACACACTACAGCTAGGTCTATCAACTGCCAAAACACGCCTGGGATGTGGACTTTTCCTCTACACCTTCAGTTTTGTACCATTCTGCCTACCCTCTTTTAAGAGTGCCATAGACTTTTCAACTATGCATAGCGTAAAGAGCACAGCAGTGCAATAAATGTTCAGGAGAAAGCGTGAACACCACACAACATTTGTCCCATTCCACTGCACATAGCGATGTGTTCTCTGCATCTCGGAGCGTAAGGGCAAGGGTCATCTTTACGACAGAAGGCTGCATGACACATTGGTAAGTAGCAGCAAAGCTAGCAGAGGTTTATCTTCCTTTGTTACAAGAGTCACTGACAACTAGGGCGCTTCAAAAAGCACTCTAGCGCTCGGAGGTTTCTTTGTTCGCGCTTTGCGTCCTGCAGAGATTTCTCTCTAAGTGAGCTGAACTGACATCTGCCCAGACAGAACAAACTGCATATAGGTCTAGCTACTGCCAAAACATGCCTGGAATGTGGACTTCTTTTCTAAACCTCCTGTTTTGTGCCATTCTGACTTCTCTCTCATAAGAGTGCTATACAATTTTACACTCTGCATAGCGAAAAGAGCACAGCAGTGTAACTAAAGGTAAGGAGAAATTGTGCACACCACACAGCATTTTTCCCTTTTCGCCACACATAGAGAAGTGTTCTCTGCATCCCGGAGCCTAAGGGTAAGCGTCATATTTACGGCAGAAGGCTGCATGATACATTGGCATGTATCAGCAAAGCTAGCAAACGTTGATCTTCCTTAGTACCACGAGTCACTGACAACTAGGGCACTTTGGAAAGTACTCTAGCGCTCTGAGGCTTCCTTGTTCGCCCTTTGTGTCCTGCAGCGATTTCTGACTGAGCTGAACTGGCATATACTGCTCACACATAGCACACTGCAGCTAGGTGTAGCTACTGCCAAAAGACACCTGGGATGTGGACTTTTCTTCTAAATCTTCTGTTTTGTACCATTCTGCCTTCCCTCCTATAAGCGTTTCATACACTTTTCAACTCTGCTTAGCGAAAAGAGCACAGTGCTGCAACTAAAAATAAAGAGAAACGGTGCACACCACACAGCATTTATGCCTTTCCACTGCACATAGAGATGTGTTCTATGCATCTTGTGCCTAAGGGCAAGAGTCATGTTTACGGCAGAAGGCTGCACGACGGATTGGTAAGTAGCAGCAAAGCTACCAAAGGTTGATGTTCATTTATTCCATGAGTCATTAACAACTAGGGCGCTTCGCAGAGCACTCTAGCGCAGTGAGGCTTTTTTATTCGCGCTTTGTGTCCTGCAGCGATTTCTCTCTAAGTGAGCTGAACTGACATCTAATGCTCTCACATAACACACTGCAGCTGGGACTATCTTCTGCCAAAACACGCCTGGGATGTGGACTTTTCATCTAAACCTTCTGTTTTGTACCATTCTGCCTTCCCTTGTGTAAGAGTTCCATACACTTTTCAACTCTGCATGGGGAAAAGAACAGAGCAGTGTAACTAAAGGTAAGGAGAAATCGTGCACACCACACAGCATTTCTGCCTAACCACTCCATGCAGAGATGTGTTCTAAGCATCTTGGAGCCTAAGGGCAAGTGTCATGTTTACAGGAGAAGGCTACATGACGGATTGGTAAGCAGAAGCAAAGATAGCAAACGTTGATCTTGCTTTGTTCCCAGAGTCACTGACAACTAGGGCGCTTCGTAGAGCACTCTAGCCCTCTAAGGCTTCCTTGTTTGCGCTTTGTGACCTGCAGTGTTTTCTCTCTGAGCTGAACTGACATCTACTTATTACACAGAACGCACTGCAGCTAGGTCTAGCTACTGCCAAAACATGCCTGGAATGTGGACTTTTCTTCTAAACCGTCTGTTTTGTACCATTCTACCTTCCCTCTTGTAAGAGTTCCATACACTTTTCAACTATGCATGGCGAAAGAGCAGCGCCGTGTAACTTTATTAAGGAGAAAGCGTGCACACCACACAGCATTTCTGCCTTTCCACTGCACATAGAGATGTGTTCTCTGCATCTTGAAGCCGAAGGGCAAGCGTCATCTTTGCGGCAGAAGGCTTGTTGATGCATTGGCAAGAGGCAGTAAAGCTAGCAGAGGTTGATCCTCCTTTGTTCCAGGAGTCACTGGCAGCTAGGGCGCTTCGCAGAGCACTTTAGCGCTCTGAGGCTTTTTTGTTCGCGCTTTGTGCACCGCAGCGATTTCTCTCTAAGTGAGCTGAACTGACATCTAATGCTCTCACATAACACACTGCAGCTGGGACTATCTTCTGCCAAAACACGCCTGGGATGTGGACTTTTCTTCTAAACCTTCTGTTTTGTACCATTCTTCCTTCCCTCTTGTAAGAGTTCCATAAACTTTTCAACTATGAATGGTGAAAAGAGCAGAGCAGTGTAACTAAAAGTAAGGAGAGAGCGTGCACACCACACAGCCATTCTCCCTTTCCACTGCCCATAGAGATGTGTTCACTGCATCTTGGAGCTTAAGGACAGGTGTCATGTTTACGGCAGAAGGCTGCATGACAGATTGGTAAGCAGCAGCAAAGCTAGCAAACGTTGATCTTCCTTTGTTCCAGGAGTCACTGGCAAATAGGGCACTTCTCAGACCACTCTAGCACTCTGAGGATTCCTGGTTCGCGCTTTGTGTCCTGCAGCGATTGCGCTCTAAGTGAGCTGAACTGACACCTACTGCTCACACAGAACACACTGAAGCTATGTCTCGGTGCTGCCAAAACACGCCTGGGATGGGGGCTTTTCTTCCAAACGTTCTGCCTTGTGCCATTTTGCATTCGCTCTTGTAAGAGTTCCATACACTTTAAACTATGCATGGTGAAAAGAGCAGAGCAGTGTAACTAAAGTAAGGAGAAAGTGTGCACACCACACAGCATTTGTCTATTTGCACTGCACATAGAGATGTGTTCTCTGCATCTCGGAGCCTAAGGGCAAGTGTCATGTTTACGGCAGAAGGCTGCATGACGCATTGGTAAGTAGCAGCAAAGCTAGAAGAGGTTAATCACCCTTTGTTCCAGGAGTCACTAGACAAGGGCGCTTCAAAGACCACTCTAGCGCTCTGAGGCTTCCTGGTTCGCACTTTGTGTCCTGCAGCGATTTCTCTCTAAGTGAGCTGAACTGACATCTTCTGCTCACACAGAACATTCTGCAGCTAGGTCTAGCTACTGCCAAAACACGCCTGGGAGGTGGACTTTTCTTTTAAACCTTCTGTTTTGTACCATTCTGCCTTCCCTCTTTTAAGAGTTTTATAGACTTTTTAACTAAGCATGGCGAAAAGAGCAGAGCAGTGTAACAAAAAGTAAGGAGAAAGCGTGCTCACCACACAGCCTTTCTGTCTTTCCACTGCACGTAGAGATGTGTTCACTGCATCTTGAAGCTCAAGGGCAAGTGTCATGTTTACAGCAGAAGGCTGCATAATGTATTGGTAAGCAGCAGCAAAGCTAAAAACGTCGATCTTCCTTTGTTCCACGAGTCACTAGCAACTAGGGCGCTTCGCAGAGCACTCTAGCGCTCTGAGGCTTCCTTGTTCGCACTTTGTCTCCTGCAGCGATTTCTCTCTTTCTGAGCTGAACTGACATCTACTGCTCACACTGAACACATTGCAGCTAGGTCTAGCTGCTGCCAAAACACGCCTGGGATGGGGACTTTTCTTCCAAACGTTTTATTTTGTACCATTCTTCCTTCCCTCTTGTAAGAGTTCCATACACTTTTCAACTCTGCATGACGAAAAGAGGAGAGCAGTGTAACTAAAGTAAGGAGAAAGCGTGCACACCACACAGCATTTGTCTATTTGCACTGCACATAGAGATGTGTTCTCTGCAACTCAGAGTCTAAGGGCAAGTGTCATGTTTATGTCAGAAGGCTGCATGACGCATTGGTAAGTAGCAGCAAAGGTACCAGAGCTTGGTCTTCTTTTGTTCAAGGATTCACGGGAACTAGGGCGCTTCTCAGAGCACTCTAGCGCTCTGAGGCTTCCTTGTTCGCACTTTGTGACCTGCAGCGATTTCGCTCTGAGCTGAAGTGACATCTAATGCTCACACTGAACAAACTGCAGCTAGGTCAATCTACTGCCAAAACACGCCTGGGATGTGGACTTTTCTTCTAAACCTTCTGTTTTGTACCATTCTACCTTCCCTCTTGTAAGAGTTCCATACACTTTTCAACTATGAATGGCGAAAAGAGCAGAGCAGTGTAACTAAAAGTAAGGAGAAAGCGTGCACACCACACAGCATTTCTGCCTTTCCACTGCACATAGAGATGCGTTCTCTGCATCTCGAAGCCTAAGGGTATGTGTTATGTTTACGGCTGAAAGCTGCATGACAGATTCGTAAATAGCAGCAAAGTTAGCAAACCTTGATCCTCTTTTGTTCTTGGAGTCACTGACAACTAGGGCGCTTCGCAGAGCACTCTAGCGCTCTGAGGCTTCCTTGTTCTCGCTTTGTGTCCGGCAGCGATTTCTCTCTGAGCTGAACTGACATCTACTTATTACACAGAACACACTGCAGCTAGGTCTAGCTACTGCCAAAACACAATTGGAATGTGGACTTTTCTTCTAAACTGTCTGTTTTGTACCATTCTGCCTTCCTTCTTGTAAGAGTGCCATACACTTTTCAACTCTGCATTGCGAAAAGAGCTCAGCATTGTAACTATGCTAAGGAGAGAGCGTGCACACCACACAGCATTTTTCCCCTTCCACTGCACATGGAGATGTGTTCTCTGCATCTCGAAGCCTAAGGGCAAGTGTTATGTTTACGTGAGGAGGCTGCATGACCGACTGGTAATCAACAGCAAAGCTACCAGTGATGATCTTCCTTTGTTCCAGGAGTCCCTGAGAACTTGGGAACTTCAAAAAGCACTCTAGCGCTCTGAGGCTTCCTTGTTAACGCTCTGTGTCCTGCAGCGATTTCTCTCAAACTCACCTGAACTGACATGTACTGATCACACAGAATACACTGCAGCTAGGTCTAGCTACTGCCAAAACTTGCCTGAAATGTGGACTTTTCTTCTAAACCTTTGGTTTTGTACCATTCTGCCTTCCCTCTTTCAAGAGTGCCATACAATTTTCTACTCTGCATAGTGAAAAGAGCACAGCAGTGTAACTAAAAGTAAGGAGAAAGCGTGCACACTACATAGCATTTGTCCCTTTCCACTGCAAATAGAAATGTTTTCCCTGCATCTCAGAGCCTAAGGGCAAGTGTCATGTTTACGGCAGAAGGCTGCATGATGCTTTGGTAAGTAGCAGTAAGGCTAGCAGAGGTTGATCTTCCTTTGTTCCAGGAGTCTCTGACAACTAGGGCGCTTCGCAGAGCACTCTAGCGCTCTGAGGATTCCTTGTTCACACTTTGTGTCCTGCAGCGATTTCTCTCTTTCTGAGCTGAACTGACATCTACTGCTCACACTGAACACACTGCAGCTAGGTCTAGCTACTGCCAAAACACGTCTGGGATGTGGACTTTTTCTCTAAACCTTCTGTTTTGTACCATTCCGCCTACCCTCTTTTAAGAGTGCCATACACTTTTCAACTATGCATAGCGAAAAGAGCACAGCAATGTAACAAATGTTAAGGAGAAAGCGTGAACACCACACAGCATTTGTCCCTTTGCACTGCACATAGAGATGTGTTCTCTGCATCTCGGAGCCTACGGGCAAGTGTTATGTTTGGCGCAGAAGGCTGCATAAGGGATTGGTAAGTAGAAGAAAACAAGCAGACGTTAATTTTCCTTTGTTCCAGGAGTCACTGACAACTAGGACTCTTGGCAGAGCACTCTAGTACTCTGAGGCTTCCTTGTTCGCACTTTGTGTCCTGCAGCCATTTCTCTCTTATTGAGGTGAAGTGTATTCTGCTGCTTATACGGAACTTTCTGCTGCTACGTTTTTCTACAGCCTAAACACGTTTTAGATGGTCAGTTTCCTTCTAAACCCTCTGTGCTATATCAGTCTGCTTTGCTTTCTGTAAGAGTGCCATGCACTTATTCAACTCTCCATGGCAAAAAGCACACAAGTCCACCAAAATTTAAGGAGACAGCGTGCACACCACACAGCGTTTCTCCCCTTGCACTGCACATAACAATGTCTTCTCTGAATCTCGCAGCATAACAGCGAGCATCATATATACCACCAGAAGGCTGCATGAGGAGTATGTGTTGCAGCAGCAAAGCTATCAGTCGGTGGACTTCCTTCTTACCACTAATCACTGACAACCTTTCGCTGTTTCAAAGCATTTTGGAGAAAACGTGCATTTAGAGCGCCTTTGGTTCTGAACAGCTGTGCAACACTGAAGTTGCAGGGGGAAGACTAGCACAATGTTTTGATATGGTCAATAGCTGGGAGCTGCTTTTTCATGGAGGAATAGCGACCTCTGCTGATGCAGCTTGTGAACAAACTTAGGAAAGAACATTGCTATGTTCAGTGCAAGGGGAGAAAT
This sequence comes from Erithacus rubecula, assembly GCF_903797595.1. Lineage (NCBI taxonomy): Eukaryota > Metazoa > Chordata > Aves > Passeriformes > Muscicapidae > Erithacus > Erithacus rubecula. The sequence continues at coordinate 137,723 of NW_027636104.1, read as the reverse complement.
GCTATGTGTTGTGTTCGCTTTCTCCTTACTTTAGTGACACTGCTGTGCTCTTTTCGCTATGCAGAGTTGAAAAGTGTATGGCACTCTTACGAGAAGGAAGGGAGAATGGTAAAAAACAGAAGGTTTAAAAGAAAAGTCCACATCCCAGGCGTGTTTTGGCAGTAGCTAGACCTAGCTGCAGTGTGTTCAGTGTGAGCAGTAGATGTCAGTTCAGCTCAGAAAGAGAGAAATCGCTGCAGAACACAAAGTGTGAACAAGGAAGCCTCAGAGCGCTAGAGTGCTCTGCGAAGCGCCCTAGGTGTCAGTGACTCCAGGAACAAAGGAAGTTTAATCTCTGCTAGCTTTGCTGCTACTTACCAATGCGTCATGCAGCCTTCTGCCGTAAACATGACACTTGCCCTTAAGCTCTGAGATGCAGGGAACACATCTCTATGTGCAGTGGAAAGGGACAAATGCTGTGTGGTGTGCATGCTTTCTCCTTAGCTTTAGTTACATTGCTGTGCCCATTTCGCTACGCAGAGCTGAAAAGTTTATGGCACTCTTACAAGAAGGAAGGCAGAATGGTACAAAACAGAAGGTTCACTAGGAAAGTCCACATCCCAGGCGTGTTTTTGCAGTAGCTAGACTTAGCTGCAGTGTGTTCTGTGTGAACAGTAGATGTCAGTTCAGCTCACTTAGAGAGAAATCGCTGCAGGACACAAAGCGCGAAAAAGGAAGCCTCAGAGCACCAGAGTGCTCTGGGCTGTGTACCGGTTGTTAGTGAATGGTGTAAAGAAGGAAGATCAACGTCAGCGAGGTTTGCTACTACACACCTAATTGACATGGAGCGTTCGGTGAGAAACATGATGATTAGGCTCCGAGATGATGCAGAGAAGGCATTTTTGTGCGCAGTGGAAAGGGAGGAATGTGGTGTTGTTGTTCGGGGTTGAGTGTTTTTCTGTTACTGTGTCAATTGAAAGAATTTTTCCCATTATCATGCCAATGGAGCTGGTCAGGCTACACCCAGGGTCCCTGATGGGTCCAGACAAAGGTGTGGATGGGGACGGCCCCCGGAGGGGCCTCTGAGGCTTCCGGGAGGGCACTCGCATTTCCGGCGAGCTGGGAGGAAGACGCCTGGGATCGTTCAGCCACGCGGCCGAGCACAGCAGAGCCAGACCCTCTGCGATCACCTGCCCTGCATCTGCCCCGTTCCAGCCTCCTGCCTCTGCGGACACAGCTGATCCCCCGGACACACACGGTGAGCGAGGAGCCGCCGCCCTCGGTGAGGGTGAGCCCGTTCCCGCCCGAGACCGGCGTGGCCGCTGCTGCCCCTCCCCCCTCCCTCCTGCCTTCGTTCCAGTCTGCCCTCTGGCAAATCCGGGCTCTGGACTAAGCACAGAGACAGCGTGCTTGCATCTAAAGGGACTGACACCGAGTTATCTATTTCGTTCTGTTAGCAATTTTAACTGTTATTGTTTTCTGTTTGTATAGTTAGATATATTAGTAAAAGAGCTGTTATTCCCACCCCCCTTATCTCTGCCTCAGAGTCCTTGATTCAAACAATCGTAATACTTGGGGGAGGGGAGTGGAACCAAAGTCTCTATTCCAAAGGGAAACTTCTGCCCTTACTGGCAGACACCTGTCCTTTCAAACCAGGACAGTTGTGTGCATGTGGTGGCAATTTTAGTACGGGAGAAATTTTGAGCATTAGGGAAATGTAGCAGGCAGAAAGCCAGTGTGAGGCACAGGGCCCTGGTGCAAACACGGCACTTTACCCTTTAGAAATAAACACACTCTCCCAGTTTCCTGATAACTTTTGGAGGAAGTGTTTATGACTCCACTTGTAACCAGGGTTCTAAGTGGTGGCATCTGTAGTTTGGAATCAATCCTGATCCATGCGGAAATTTAACAGGCAGAAGACCAGCCTCAGTACCAGGGTCCTGGACAAAAAAGAAAGGCGTGTTTCTCTGTAAAATAAAGCTCACTTCATCACTTTTGTAATCTCTATTTAGAGGAGGCTTTTGGCACTCAAAGAACAACCAGGCTTCTAAGTGGAGGTATTTTTGTCTGGGAGGAAAACATGTTAATATGGAATTTCAGCAGGGAGAAACGCAGTGTAAGGCACAGGCCATGGACACCAAGAGAGGCCTTTTTCCCTTTGAAAAGAAACACACCCTCCCAGTTTCCTAATAACTTTTGGAGGAAGTGTTTGTGACTCCACTTATAACCAGGCTTCTAAGTGGTGGTATCCTTAGTCTGGTAGAAATCCTGAAGAATAGGGAAATTGAACAGTCAGAAGCCAAATCTCTGTGTCAGGGCCTTGGGCAAAGAACAAAACCTGATTTCACTGTAAATAAAGCTCACTCCATCACATTTGTAATGGCTATTTAGAGGAGGCTTTGGCACTCAAATAACAACCAGGCTTCTCCCTGGTGGCATATTTAGTCTGCTAGAAATCCAGTTCCATAATAAAATTTAACATGGAGACGACCAGTTGCAGTCCCAGGGCCCTGGATACAAACTGAGTTTCTAAATGAAATGAAGCTGAATTCACCACTTATGTAATTTCAATTTCAAGGAGGTGTTTGGCACTTCAAGCAGTTCCAGGCTTTTAAATGGTGGCATTCTTAGTCTGGGAGAAAACAGTCCAAAAAGGAATTTTAGCAGGGAGAAGCCCAGTCTCAGTCCCAAGGCCCTGGACCCAATCTCCGGTTTACTTCTCAGTGCAATAAAGCTCAATTAACCACTTTTGTAGTGTAATATAGAGGAGGCTTTTGGCATCCAGAGAACAACCAGGTTTCTTACTGGTGGCATCTTTAGTCTGCAAGAAATCCTGATCCACAAATAAATTTGGCCTTAAGAACCCCTTAAATGCCTAAGAATTCGCACTAAGAAACCAAGAAATCCCCCAGAAATTGCACAAAAAATGCCCAGAAAATCTCCTAACATCTGCACTAAAATCCAAAAACGGCCCCGAAATCCAGAGAGATTCTATGAATTTCTGAGGACAGAGCTGGTAAAGTGTGTGCTCAAAATATCCAGAGGAAATGCGACCAAGAATGGCCCAAAAGCCAGGAAATCACACAAACAATGGCCCAAAAACTCCTGAAACCCATTCTAAAATACCTAAAGTCTTCCAAAATGGCAAGGACTGCTGGGAAAACCATCAGGAAAAAGCCAGGAAAAATTGAGCCTAACAAACCAGAAAAGTCCCTGCAAATTTGCACTAAGAAATGAAAAATCCCCTAAGAATCAAACTGAAAATGGGCCCCACATTCCCAGAAGTTTTACTAGAACACCATCCCAAAACAGGCAAAATTCCAGGGGTTATTGGGAAAAAAATCTGAAAAAAGCCAGGAAAAACTCTGCCTTAAAAACAGGAAAAATCCTTTAAAATTTGCACTGAGAAACACAAAAATCCACAAGAAATTGCACAAAAAATGGCCAGAACAACTCCTAATATCTGCCCCAAAAGCCAGTGAGTGTCCAGAGACTTCTAAGGAAAAAACAGGAAAAATGGGTGGGAAAATTCTCCGAAGAAATGCGAGTTAAAATGGCCCAACCCCCATAAAATGGCGCAAAAAAAGGGCCCAGGAATGCCTGGAATCTGTACAAAACAACGTAAAATCTGCCAAAATCCTAAAGACTGCTGGGAAAAGACTCAGGGAAAAATACAGGCTAACAATTTCAGCAAGAGAGATAAAAAAATCCCCTGGACATCCATATGGAAATTGCCAGAAATTGTCCTAAAATCGACACGGAAACACCTCAAACCCATCAAATTTCCTAGCATTATTGGGAAATATATCGGGAAAAATCCAGGATAAATTTGGCCTTAACAACCCATGAAATGCCTAAGAACTTGCACTAAGAAACCAAGAAATCCCCCAGAAATTGCACAAAAAATGGCCAGAAAATCTCCTAACATCTGCGCTAAAAAAGCAAAAATGGCCCCGAAATCCAGAGAGATTCTATGAATTTCTGAGGATAGAACTGGTAAAATCAGCGTGCAAAATATCCAGAGGAAATGCGACCTAAAATGGCCCAAAAAGCCTGGATATTCGCACATACATGATCCAAAAACTCCTGAAATCCATACTAAAACACCTAAACTCTTCCAAAATGGCAAGGACTGCTGGGAAAAGCATGCAGAAAAATCCAGGAAAGATTGAGTCTAACAAACCAGAAAAGTCCCTGCAAATTCGCACTAAGAAACTAAGAAAAAATCCCCTAGGAATCAAACGGAAAACGTGCCCCACATTCCCAAAGTTGCACTGGAAAACCACGCCAAGGCTGGCAAATTTCCAGGGGTTATTGGGAAAAACGTCTGGAAAATTCCAGGAAAAACTCTACCTTCAAAACAGGAAAAGTCCTTCAAAATTTGCACTGAGAAACAGAAAACTCCACAAGAAATTGCACTAAAAATGGCCAGAACAACTCCTAATATCTGCCCTAAAACCCAGTGAGTGTCCAGGGAATTCTAAGGAAAAAAGAGGAAAAATGGGTGGGCAAAATCCTGGTATAAATGCGACTTAAAATGCCCTTGCCCAAAGAAAATTGCACAAAAAATACCCAGGAACGCCTGGAATCTGTACAAAACAAGCTAAAATCTGCCAAAATCCCAAAGACTGCTGGGAAAAGACTCAGGGAAAAATACAGCCTAACAAATTCAGCCTAAGAGACACAACATCTCCTAAAAATCCATATGAAAATAGACATAAATAGTCCTAAAATCGACACTGAAACACACCAAACAGGTCAACATTCGGGCATTATATGGTAATACATCGGGAAAAATCCAGGATAAATTTGTCTTTAACAACCCATTAAATGCCTAAGAATTCCCACTCAGAAACCTAGAAATCTCCCAGAAATTGCAAAAAAAAATGGCCACAGAATCTCCTAAGATCTGCACTAAAAAACCAAAAACCAAAAAACTAAAAAAACTAAAAAACCAAATTTGTCCAAGTTTGGGACAAATTTTAGGAAAAAGACCTCCAAAGGGTCCCCTCCCCCCCTTACAATTCCTTCCTTCACCAAGCTCGGAAAGAATTTTCTTCAGGGGAAAGTGGAAAAAACTTTTTATTAACAAAATACAAAAGAAACACTTCCCAGCACAGACCCAGATGAGATGAACTCGGCAGATCTTCGCCGGGAAGGGCAGCAGAGCTTCTTTGGCAGACTTCCAGAGGTGGTCTCCGAAGTTCAGATCCCTTTCCTCTGGAGCCGGTGCAAATCTTAGGGATGGGGGGGGGGGAAAGGGAGAGGGGCAGTTTAGGCAGCCGGGGGGGGGAAAAAGCAGCTGAAGCAGCGGAGGGGAGGGGGGCAGGGGGCAGCCGAAGCAATAGCCAAAGCAGCAGCGAGCAGCAGCGAAAGCAGCAGCAAAAAGCCCCAAAAGCTGAAAAAACACCCGACTAGATAAAACAGCCCGGGGGAGGGGCCGGCAGATCCATGGTGGGGGGTAGGGAGAGGAGTTAGTCAAAACATAACCCATAACATGGCCCTAAATTCCAGTGCGATTCTATGAATTTCTGACGATAGAACTGGTAAAGTGAGTGCGCAAAATATCCAGAGGAAATGCGACCAAAAGGGGCCCAAAAGCCTGGAAATCGCACGAACAATGGCCCAAAAACTTTTGAAGTCCATACTAAAACACGTAAACTCTTCCAAAATGGCAAGGACTGCTGGGAAAAGCAGCAGGAAAAATCCAGGAAAATTGAGCCTAACAAACCAGAAAAGTCCCTGCAAATTCGCACTAAGAAACGAAAAATCCCCTAAGAATCAAATGGAAAATGGGCACAACATTCTCAAAAGTTGCTCTGGAACACCACCCCAGACCTGGCAAAATTCCAGGGGTTATTGGAAAAAACATCTGGAAAAACCCAGGAAAAACTCTGCCTTCAAAACAGGAAAAATCCTTTAGCATTTGTACTGAGAAACACAAAAATCCACAAGAAATTGCACAAAAAATGGCCAGAACAACTCCTAATATCTGCCCCAAAACCCAGTTGGGTCTTCCAGGGACTTCTAAGGAAAAAACGAAAAAAAATGGGTGGGCAAATTCGTAACAGAAAGGCGACTTTAAATGGCCCACGCTCCCATAAAAAGGTCCAGGAAGGCCTGGAATCTGTACAAAAGAAGATGAAATCTTCCAAAATTCCAAAGACTGCTGGGAAAAGAATCAGGGAAAAATACAGCCTAACAAATTCAGCCTTAGAGAGACAAAAGTCCCCTAAAAATCCATATGAAAATGGCCATATGAAAACACCTAAACCCTTCCAAAATGGCAAGGAGTGATAAGAAAAGCATCAGGAATAATGCAGGAAAAATTGAGAAAGCTTTTTTTTCTGTTTTAGTGCAGATGTTAGGAGATTTTCTGGCCATTTTTTGTGCAATTTCTTAGGGATTTCTTGGTTTCTTAGTGCAAATTCTTAGGCATTTAATGGGTTGTTAATGTCGAATTTATCCTGGATTTTCCCGATGTATGTTACAATAATGCCTCCATTTTGAAGAGTTTGGGGTGTTTTGGTGTCGATTTTAAAGATATTTCTGGCCATTTTCATATGGATTTTTGGGGGATTTTTGTGTGTCTTAGGCTGAATTTCTTAGGCTGCATTTTATCCCGATTCTGTTCCCAGTCATCTTTGGGATGTTAGCAGGTTTCATCTTGTTTTGTACAGATTCCAGGCAATCCTGGGCCATTTTTTGTGCCATTTTAAAGTGGTTTCGGCCATTTTAAGTCACACTTGCTCAAGGATTTTGCCCACCCGTTTTTCCTTAGAAGTCCCTGGACACTCACTGGGTTTTAGGGCAGATATTAGGAGTTGTTCTGGCCATTTTTTGTGCAATTTCTTGTGGATTTTTGTGTTTCGCAGTTCAAAATTTAAAGGATTTTTCCTGTTTTGAAGGTAGAGTTTTTCCTGGCTTTTTCCAGATGCTTTTCCCAATAACCCCTGGAATTTTGCCAGCTTTAGGGTGTTCCACTATAGCTTTCGGGCATGTGGGGCACATTTTCCATTTGATTCTTAGGGGATTTTTCGTTTCTTAGTGCGAATTTGCAGGGACTTTTCTGGTTTGTTAAGCTCACTATTTCCTGGATTTTTCCTGATGCTTTTCCCAGCTCTCCTTGACATTTTGGAAGAGTTTAGGTATTTTAGTATGGATTTTGAGACTTTTTGGGATGTTGTTCAAGCGATTTCCAGGCTTTTGGGCCATTTTTGGTCGCATTTCCTCTGGATATTTTGTGCACTCACTTTACCACTTCTGTCATCAGAAATTCATAGAATCTCTCTGGATTTAGGGGCCATTTTTGCATTTTTAGTGCAGAAGATAGTAGATTTTTTGGCCATTTTTTGTGCAATTTCTTGTAGATTTTTGTGTTTCACAGTGCAAATTTTAATCGATTTAATCGAGTTTTCAGGGACTTTTCTGGTTTGTTAGGCTCAATTTATTCCTGGATTTTCCCCCATGCTTTTCCCAGCACTCCTTGCCATCTTGGAAGAGTTTAGGTGTTTTAGAATGGATTTCAGGAGGTTTTGGGTCATTTTTTGTGCGATTTCTAGGCTTTTGGTCCATTTTGATTCGCATTTCCTCTGGATATTATGTCCACTCGATTTTCCAGTTTTATCCTCAGAAATTCACAGAATTTCTCTGGATATAGGGGCCATTTTTGCTTTTTTAGTGCAGATGTTCAGAGATTTTTTGGCCATTTTTTGGTGCAATTTCTGGGGGATTTCTTGGTTTCTTAGTACGAATTCTTAGGCATTTAATGGGTTGTTAAAGCCAAATTTATCCTGGATTTTTCCTGATATATTTCCCTAAAATGCCTGGTAATTTGACCAGTTTGGGGTGTTTCAGTGTCGATTTTAGGACTATTTCTGGCCATTTTCATATAGATTTTTTGGGGATTTTTGTGTCTCTTAGGCTGAATTTGTTAGGCTTTATTTTTCACTGCTTCTTTTCCCAGCAGTCTTTGGGATTTTGGCAGATTTTAGCTTGTTTTGTACAGATTCCAGGCATTCGTTGGCCATCTTTTCGTGCCATTTTATGGGGGCAAGGGGGTTTTAATTCGCATTTCTTCCGGGAATTTGCCCACCTGTTTTTCCCGTTTTTTCCTTAGAAGTCCATGGTCACTTACTGGGTTTTAGGGCAGATATTAGGAGTTGTTGGGGCCATTTTTTGCGCAATTTCTTGTGGATTTTTGTGTTTCTCAGTGCAAATTTTAAAGGACTTTTCCTTTTTTGAAGGCAGAATTTTTCCTGAGTTTTTACAGATGTTTTTCCCAATAACCCCTGGAATTTTTCCAGCTTTAGGGTGGTGTTCCAGTGCAACTTTTGGGAAAGGGGTGCCTGTTTTTTGTTTGATTCTTAGGGGATTTTTTGCTTCTTAGTGCGAATTTGCAGGGCCTTTTCTGGTTTGTTAGTCTCAGATTTTCCTGGATTTTTCCTGATGGTTTTCCCAGCAGTCCTTGCCATTTTGGAAGAGTTTAGGTGTTTTAGTATGGATTCAGGAGTTTTTTGGGCCATTGTTCGTGCGATTTCCAGGCTTTGGGGCCATTTTAGGTCGCATTTCCTCTGGATATTTTGCGCACTGACTTCAGCAGTATCTTTCTCAGAAATTCATAGAATCTCCCAGGATTTCGGGGCCTTTTTTGGTTTTTTAGTGCAGATGTTAGGAGATTTTCCGGCCATTTTTGGTAAAATTTCTGGAGGATTTCTTGGTTTCTTAGTGCGAATTCTTAGGCATTTAATGGGTTGTTAAGGCCAAATTTATCCTGGAATTTTCCCGATTTATTTACCTATAATGCCTGGTAAATTTGACCTGTTTGGGGTGTTTCAGTGTCGATTTCAGGACTATTTCTGGCCATTTTCATATGGATGTCTAGGGGATTTTTGTGTCTCTCAGGCTGAATTTGTTAGGCTGTATTTTTCCCTGATTCTTTTCCCAGCAGTCTTTGGGATTTTGGCAGATTTTAGCTTGTTTTGTACAGATTCCAGGTGTTCCTGGGCCATTTTTTGTGCCATTTTCAGGGGGGTTTGGGCCATTTTAAGTCGCATTTCTTCAGGGAGTTTGCCCACCCATTTTCCCCGTTTTGTCCTTAGAAGTCCCTGGACACTCACGGGGTTTTGGGGCAGATATTAGGAGTTGTTGTGGCCATTTTTTGTGCAATTTCTTGTGGATTTTAGTGTTTCTCAGTGCAAATTTTAAAGGATTTTTCCTGTTTGGAAGGCAGAGTTTTTCCTGGCTTTTTCCAGATGTTTTTTCCCAATAACCCCTGGAATTTTGCCAGCTTTGGGGTGGTGTTCCAGTGCAACTTTTGGGAATGCTGAGCACATTTTCCGTTTGCTTCTTAGGGGAATTTTTGTTTCTTAGTGCAAATTTGCAGGGACTTTTCTGGTTTGTTAGGCTCAATATTTCCTGGTTTTTTCCTGATGCTTTTCCCAGCAGTCCTTGCCATTTTGGAAGAGTTTAGGTGTTTTAGTGTGTTTCCCAGTCTGGGGTTCCTCCTCTGCCCTGAGATCACCCCAGAGGGACACGAAGTTGGTTCAAACCCTGGTTTTCCCCAAAGCCGCCGAAGAGAGACTGCGGGAGACGGTTTTCTCTTTTCCCAAGGATTGTTTATTATTTCTTATCTCTGGGACTTTTTGCCTGGCCAGCAGCAGTCTGCTCAGCCTGGCATCCATGGTGGAATCGGCCTGGTGAAGGCAGGGCTTACCTTATATGGTTAGTACTACGTATTACATGTTTACAAAATTTTACCAATACAATACAATTTTATTAAATGGTCCAGCCCTGACCCCAACCAATCCAAGAGTGCCAACGTTTCACCCAACATGGATGACATGGAGAAGAAGGAGGAAAAGGTGTCCACCCCCCAAATTCTCCATCTTGGCCGCATGTCCCTTATCATAAACATTCAAGAAAACCTATTTATCTACGTTCTAACATTCTATTTTACACTCTACTCATCATTATTTTCTGTGTCTCTTCTCTCAATATGGGCAGATTCTCCCAAGGAGCCAAATCCAGCCCCTGCAGCTCCTGGGCAGCACTCGGGGATCTCTGAGGGGTCTCCTAGAGGGGTTTTTGCACCACCAAAGGAGCCAGGGAAAAACACTGGACTCCCACAAGTATGAATTTCAGGAGTTTTTGGGCCATTGTTCGTGCAATTTTCAGGATTTTTGGCCATTTTAGGTCACATTTCCTCTGGATATGGTGCACACTTATTTTACCAGTTCTATCCTCAGAAATTCATAGAATGACTCTGCATTTCAGGGCCGTTTTTGATTTTTTAGTGCAGATGTTAGGAGATTTTCTGGGCATTTTTTGGGCAATTTCTGGGGGATTACTTGGTTTCTTAATGCGAATTCTTAGGCTTTGAATGGGTTGTTAAGGCCAAATTTATCCTGGATTTTTACCAATGAATTTCCATATAATGCCTGGAAACTTGACTGGTTTGGGGTGTTTCAGTGTCGATTTTAAAGCAATATCTGGCCATTTTCATATGGATTTTTAGGAGATTTTTGTGTCTTTCAGGATGAATTTTTTAGGCTGTATTTTTCCCTGATTCTTTTCCCAGCTGTCTTTGGGATTTTGGCAGACTTTAGCTTGTTTTGTACATATTCCAGGCGTTCCTGGGACATTTTTTGCGCCATTTTAGGGGAGCGTGGGCCATTTTAGGTCGCATTTCTTCTGTGAATTTGCCAACCATTTTTCCCGTTTTTTCCTTAGAAGTCCCTGGACACTCACTGGGTTTTGGGGCAGATATGAGGAGTTGTTCTGGCCATTTTTTGTGCAATTTCATGTGGATTTTTGTTTTTCTCAGTGCAAATTTTAAAGGATTCTTCCTGTTTTTAAGGCGGAGTTTTTCCTGGGATTTTCCAGATATTTTACCCAATAACCCCTGGAATTTTGCCAGCTTTGGGGTGGTGTTCCAGTGCAACTTTAGGGAATGCTGGGCATGTTTTCCGTTTGATTCTTAGGGAATTTTTTGTTTCTTAGTGAGAATTTGCAGGGACTTTTCTGGTTTGTTAGGCTCAATTTTTCCTGGATTTTTCCTGATGCTTTTCCCAGCAGTCCTTGCCATTTTGGAAGAGTTTAGGTGTTTTAGTATGCGTCCCAGTCTGGGGTACCTTCTCTGCCTCGAGATCACCCCAGAGGGACACGAAGTTGGTTCAAACCCTGGTTTTCCCCAAAGCCGCCGAAGAGAGACTGCCAGAGATGGTTTTCTCTTTTTCCAAGGATTGTTTATTATTTCTTATCTCTGGGACTTTTTGCCTGGCCAGCAGCGGTCTGCTCAGCCTGGCATCCATGGTGGAATCGGCCTGGTGAAGGCAGGGCTTATCTTATATAGTTAGTACTGCGTATTACATGTTTACAAAATTTTACCAATACAATACAATTTTATTAAATGGTCCAGCCCTGACCCCAACCAATCCAAGAGTGCCGACATGTCACCCAACATGGATGACATGGAGAAGAAGGAGGAAAAGGTGTCCACCCCCCAAATTCTCCATCTTGGCCACCTGTCCCTTATCATAAACATTCAAGAAAACCTATTTATCTACATTCTAACATTCTATTTTACACTCTACTCATCATTATTTTCTGTGTCTCTTCTCTCAATATGGGCAGATTCTCGCAAGGAGCCAAATCCAGCCCCTGCAGCTCTTGGGCAGCACTCGGGGATCTCTGAGGGATCTGCCAGGGGGGTTTTTGCACCCCCAAAGGAGCCAGGGAAAAACCCTGGACTCCCACATCTTCTTTCTCTGTTTGCACCAAAAAGACCTCCTTCACGGTTTTGTCCAGAGCTCTTCGTATACAATGAAAAATACAAGGCAGGGCAATCAAAAAGACAACAAAGAAAATAACAATCTCTACTAATACATAAAAACCAACTTTCAAGATCTCTCTCCATAAGGATGAGAGGTTGAAAAAGTCGAACAAACCATCCATCCATGATCCAGTGGCTTCTCGCTTTGATGTTTGAAGGGATAGCAGGCCAAATTCTGTCCCCGCAGGCAAAAAAGACTCCTTGTGGCAATCGCACAGGAACTTGTGAGGATGGTTTGTCTGAAATCAATGTCTCGTTGCACCATAAACTATCATTTTTATTAAAATCCTGGTTTGGGGTGACATCTATCTGTTTTTTCGTCACCTCCGAACCTTCAAATTTCACACAAAAATTCATTTTCATCGAACCAAATATTTCTAATTCTTCTGGTTTGAAAGAAATCTCAGGGAGAGAGTGAACCCCCTTATACCATTCATCTACCTTTGGGGTTGCCCATTCCTCCACTGGAACGGCCACCAGACACGTTGAAAATGGCTTTTTCGGCCTAGAGTGTGTCAAACAAATCGTGTCCAACCCCGCAGCCTGCGCTAAACTTTCCCACACATTCTCCCTGGTCTGCATCATGGGTAAATCCATATCATTGCCCAAAATCCTCGCCAAAAAGATCATACACAGAATTCCATAAACAAACATGATTTTCTATAAGTCCCTTAAGTTTTTTCTGCATTGTTTGAAGAATTCACGTCACTGTTCCTTGTCTTGGTCTGCAAATTCCTTTCCTCACACTCAGGGCTGGTTTCTGCTTGTGCTGGAGCCCGGTATGGTTTGACGCACTTCGCAGGCACCCATTTCAGACCTTTATCTGTGGAGACACAAGCAAACCCTTTTCCCCACGTGATTAATTTGAAAGGACCTTCAAAGGACCTTCAATTTTACCTGTTTCAAGATTTTTTTGCCATAACTAAAGGATTCTCCTTCAGTTTGGCTCTTGTCTCATTCATGAAGTGTCTTACCATAGGTGGTGTCGGCTCTGAAAAAGATCCATTTAAAAAATTCAACACATATAATGCTTTGTACAATTTCATGTGAGGCGCTGCCTCTGACTCCCCGCTTTTTTGTTTTTCAAGGATTGTTTTCAGTGTGTGATGAGTCCTTTCTATGATTGCCTGTCCCGTGGATGAATGTGGAATGCCAAACATGTGTCTGACACCCCATTTTTTCAAAAACTTGTCTCAAACTTTTCCAATGTATGTCGGTCTATTTATTGAGAATACCTTTTAAAAACTGTTTAAAATATGAAGATCCCAGTCCATGATCTCTAATTGCCTTAATAAAATTTTTAACTAAATCATGATTTAATTTTTGCCATCTTTGGTTTTGTCCTTGTGGGTCATAATTCACTGGCATGGTTTTTTCACCAGTCCCAATTGCAGGTTATTCTCTGCTTCTTGTCAAGTCCATTCGAATATTTGTCCAATCAACTAAAGTATTTTGAGCTGCTGTTGCAGGTCTGTGTGTCTCTGTAGGAATTGGTCTGTTCAAAGGTGTTACTTGTTGAGATTGAGGCCAAGCTGCTGCCTCATTCATTTTTTGATTCATTGGTATTGTAGAAATATGTGGTCCTTGCTGCATTGTTCATTGAAAAGTCCTTGCCTGTCATTGTCATCAACCTTGTTCTTCCCTTCATTATCACTTGTGCTGTCATTTCTACATCTGTAAGAATTGTCCTTGAAGATCTGTAAGATAGGAAAACCCATTCTATAATTAAAAGAGGGTCTTTTTTGTATTCGTCCCACTGAAAAATCAAACCATATAGCTGTGTTTCTTCTCCCAACGCTGCTAAATGGAATGGTAAAGAGTCCACATATCGTTGTGCTTGTCTGTCTTGTATCATTTCTGCAACCTTTTGCAAGCTTGCTTGTGCTTCTGGTGTAAGAGTCCTGAGGGATTTGATGTTGTCGTCTCCTTTCAGAAGATTGAACAAAGATGAAAGATCTTCATTCATGGTTCCCAAAATCGGTCTCATCCAGTTGATCTCTCCAAGGAGTTGCTGGAGATCTTAAAGATTGTTGACTTTTGAGTTGATTTCTAGTTTTTGAGGTTTGATTGTCTGTTCAGTGATTTTCCATTCAAGGTATTTCCAGGGTGCGATTTCTTGAATCTTTGAAGTGCTGATTTCGAGTCCTGCTTTTTGTATTTCTTCGATCACACAAGCATGGACTTCTTGCAGTTCTTGGTCTGTTGACACAGCAATCAGCAAGTCATCCATTTGGTGTATGATTCTTGCTTCGGGATATTTGTGTCTTGCTGGAGCCAAAGTTTGCGTCACATACCATTGTCAAATCGTTGGCGAGTCCTTGAGGCCTTGGGGTAAAACAACCCAATGATACCTCTTCATCGGCTCTTCTCTGTTAAAACTTGGAACAGAAAATGCCATCCGGTAAGCATCGTCTTCATGAAGTGGAATACTGAAAAAGCAGTCTTTGAGGTCAATAATAACAAGATGCCAGTCTCTGGGAATCATCGTGAGTGATGGAAGTCCTTGCTGAAGAGGTCCCATCTCCTCCACTATTTCATTCAATTTTCTAAGGTCGTGAAGCAATATCCACGATCCAGAAGACTTCTTTCGGATGACAAACACTGGAAAATTCCACGGGTTGTTTGTTGGTTTTATGTGTCCTTTTTCTAGTTGTTCTTTCACCAAGGTTTTCAATGCACTCAACTTCTTCTTTTCCAAGGCCCACTGATCCACCCAACGAGGCGTATCAGTTTTCCATGTCAATTTTGGAGTGGCGAGTGCTGCAGTCAGTCCTACTAAAAATCCATTGTCAGGTACATGTTCCACTGTGAAAGGAGATCTCTTCCCCATACAGTGAATTGTTTTTACACGAGTAATAGTTGTCTTTTGTCCGGGTCCTGTGAATGTTATTGAATTTTCGCTTTGGAGGCATACAGAACTTCCTCCAATGCCTGTGATTTGGCCCAAAGGTACAATCAAGTTTCATTCTCGAGATCAGAAAATATATGAAATCAGTGTCACGTTCGGTGTTCACCATCCCTGTGATGGTTATTTTCCTGTTATTATATATCAAGTCACAAGTAATAGTTGGCTGTTCACGGGTTATGTACTTCAAACATAACGCGTGTACTTTGACATGGTCATTGTAGTGTGGATGCCCGTCGCCCATCACCGGCATTACTTGATGCTCCAATGGATGTGATGGGCAGAGCTATCTCTTTTGCCAGTTGAGTATTTTGTGGAATTGTCAATGGGGGTCGAAGAGCCCTTGCTAAAATTGTCAGCTCTTTGAAGCAGTCTGTTGAAACAACAGTAGGATACATTGTCAGTCCAAAAATGCTGCACTGGTCTCTGCCTATTATCAAAAAATCTTGTCTCTTTCTGCACAGTGCTTTGAATCCTGTACGTATAGATGCAGATTCTTTATTCAAAAAAACATGTCACTTTTGAAGCTGACAGGATGTACTGCGTTCGTGGTGGCAGCAAATCCTTGTCACAGGGGATGTCCCCTAACGTCCTGCTGAGGGAGTCAGATTGATGTTCCCCGACAACTGTATTGTCTGTGCCGGTGTTGTTGCTGTTTCTTGTTGCACTGCCATAATTTCTGTCGTAGCACAAGGTGATCCTGCACTTTTCTTCGTGTTTTTTGGCAGTGGCAATGGTTTTCTGTCCACGTCCGTCAGAGAATAACATTCACTTGCCAGATGTCTTCTTCTGCGACATCTAGGGCAAAGTTCTGGTAGCTTGGAAGTCTTTGTGGATTGAGGACAATTTTTCCTAAAATGTCCAAAAACCCCATAGTAGTAGCATTGTCCTTTAGATGGATTTTTTTTCTTCTTGAAATTTGCAAAAACCTTTTCATGTTGTTCTTGAAGAACTTCTGTCATTTGCTCCTTGACAACTGAAGCTATATGTTGTGGTGTTTCAATCTTGCTGCAGGCTTCAACGACCTCCGTCCTCTCTCTGTGGAGACACAAACAGAACCCTTCCCCCAAATGCTTACTTTGAAAGCTTTTCAACTTTCTCTGTCTCTAAATTTTTGATCAAAACTGGAAAATTTTCCCTCAACTATTATTTCAACTATTATCTAACAAAGAAAACAAACCCAAAGTTTACAATCTTCTGCAAGTAAACACAATACAATAATTAACAATACTTTAAACAACAGGCATACATTTACAAGATTAGATAATTATCAATTTAAAAAAAATTGTGTCATCACCTCAGAGTCTGCAGACAGCTGACAAACCTTGATTCAATGAGGAATTAGATGGTCATCTCTGGAAAATGAACACCAAATTCACTTCAAAGTCAGCTTCAGCTGTTATATTGATAAGTCAAATTGCCAATCCAAACGACTGGAATATTATTTTGATGCAGAAAACACCTGGGTTTACACAATTTCTCTTTCAGTTAGAATCAAGGCTTGGCCAGAGCCTAAACTCTAATTGGAAGAGAACTCCCTGACATCTTCTTAGTAAAGAAAAAACCACAACTCTTAAAAACAAAGCTACAATTAAACATTTCAAAAAGAAATCAAACTTCTCTAGCAACTCATTTTCTCTAAAATTCATCTTTAGGGTAAGATACTTTGAACATGGCAAGACACTGCAGTGCTTCTATGATAGCAACTCAGGAAAACCATAACACTAGGAATTTGTTCTGAGAATGAAGCTCAAATAATTTTCTGAAATGCTGCAAAATATTCAAAACCTTAAGATAGCACAGTGCCAGGTCACAAAAGACCTGCCAAAATAAAAGAGAGAATTAATAAAAGGGAAAAAAAAGAAACATTAAGTTCACAATTTAGCTGATTATCTTCATACATTTGATTCAAGGACACATCAGGGGGCTTTCCAAAACTTACTTAAAATATTGAAAGATTTCAAATTAAACAATGAAATAGAAAACAAAATTGTTCTGTGATATAGAATTCATACAATCTTATTAGAGTGTTTTTTAAAATTAAATACAGAAACTAAATTTAAATTTTAAAATCCAACTCAAAATCTATTGATTTATATTGACAATATTGTAAATACTTATAAACTGGCTTCTCTAAAACAATTAACTATAGGAAAATTAAAACTCAATGTTGACATTTAAATAAATGCCCACTCATATCTGAGCAATAACAAATCACTAAATATAGATGATATGTGTTATAAATGAACGCAATGGGCCATAAATATCGAATCAAAGTTAAAGAGATTTATTAGTTACAGAAGGTAAAAGCAAAATCCACAGCGCCGGGCGACAGGGGAGCTCCAGCTCTGAAACTGCCGCGGCCCCCCCTCTCCCCTCACTCCTTTTAAGTTGTTCAGTTTCAGGGGTTTCATGCCCCTCCTCTAGCAGTTCTACGCATGCTCCTCGGGTTTCATGCCCCCCCCCCCTAGTAGTTCCATGCACGCTCCTTCAGTTGCTAGGGAGTCTTCTTCTGCCTTCTGGTGGTCGAGGGATGAAGGTGAGTAGTCTTCCTCACCCTTGTTTTACTGACCCTTACTAACACTTAAGGCGATGGATAATTAACGCAAGCAAAATGAAAATGACTATAAGCATCTTGGCAAGCAAAGCAAAACAATTAGAGACATCTTGGCTCACTCTCAAGGTCTTTCAGACAAGCAAAGCAAAATAATTAACAGCATCCTTGCAAGTAAAGCAAAATAGCAAAATGATATCCCAGCCTCCAAGTCCTTGCAAATCCTCTCAAGGTCTATCAGGCGAACAAAAGGTTTTCATCACAATCCCTCCCTTTTTCTATATTATTACTTTTGTTCGCTAAACCTTTGTAATTCTTTCCTACTTAATTCTAAATAGTCTTCTGTTTCTTCCCCATTTAAGGCTTCATATTTTTCTCGTATTAACATGAGGTGAGCTGCTTCTAACCTGTTCTTTACTATGCTAATGATTTTGTTAAAAATGCAAGGGCCAAGGGTGAGTGCTAAAATTAGCAAGAGTAATGGTCCTGCTATGGTAGACAACAAGGTTGTTAACCAGGGAGAATAGTTAAACCAAGATTCATACCAACTTTGTTGGGCCTCCCTTTCTTTTATACGTTGCTTCAGTTGTTTCTGGAGCTCAGCCATAGTGTCAATTACTATCCCAGTATGGTCCGCATAGATGCAACACTCCTCCCACAAAGCGACACACAGGCACCCTTGCTGTAAAAACAGCAGGTCTAAACCCCCTCTATTCTGTAATACAACTTCTGAAAGAGATCTTACTGATTTTACGAGACTGTCCATTGCCTTCTCTATTCTACTTAAATCCTCATCTACTGACATTCTGAGATTTTTAAATCTTTGCTGTTGGTTCACTAAGGAAGCCACTCCTGTCCCCACTCCAGCACTTCCTATGCCCAGTAATACAGCAACTGTGAGGGCTGTAAATGGTTCTCATTTTTCTATATGATGTTTTGAAGGGATTTGATGAGTATACACATAGTCTTTTGCGTAGTATACAATCCGGGGCATTACCATGACCTGAATGCAGTATTCAGATGTTTCATTGAAAATAGATATTGATATACACGGGGTTACCCCTAATGTGTTACAAACCTACTTGGTGTATGCAGCAGGGATTAACCATTGGGCCGGTTTGTGGGAATCAGTTATGGCCATTTTTACCCCACAGAGGTGGTCTTTATCTCGAGGTATATTGCCTATACACCTCCCCTTCCCCTTTACCTGAGCCATTGACACTCCTGGGGTGTTTTCTTTTCCCCTTTTCCAAAGGCACAAGTAGGGATTGGTCCCCTTTACTCTTCTAGACTTTGCTACAGAACCTAAAGCTTCATAAAAGGGTGGATTAATACTGTAGCATAACCAACATTCCTTAGTCAAATTGGGGTATGTGTCATTCAACAGCCTAAAGGTGGCTTGTAGAATTTTCCATACAGCTCCTCTACTTGATTGTGTCATGATTGTGGTTCCTATTAACTGTGATTTATTGTTGGCCTCTATGAAATTTTCTTGGGTCATGCTGTCTAAGTCACCCTGATTTATTATTGTGGCTTCTGAGTCTGTTATTGCAGGATTTGGTCCAACAGGTTGAGGATCGTGGGGTACAATTTCTATTTTTATAATAATATATCCTCCCTGGTCTTTCCCAGGTTTCCATATTCTAACTCCCCAGATTTTTCCTATTACCCATCCTGGGTCCTGGGGCTGCGTGATGTTAAGATAGACCTATTTGCAAGTGCCGATTTTCATCACCCCTCCAACAGATCTGTCCAAGGCTTTTTGCATCCATGTGGACCTCTTTCAACTCTTAAGTATTTATCTTGGATTTGGACCGGCCATCCCAGGGAAATCGTTTCACAGTCCCAATATCCACAGTAAAATTCTCCAGGGTAATTACAGTATGACCTTCCTGGGTTGGATGCTGGACACATGTAGAATACACTATAGGGGCTAGAACCCCTCCTATCAAGCAGGTCATCCAGGGTTATATTAAAGCTAGGACTTCCCGAAGTAATTTGTGTTTGAATTTCTCTCTGATCTTCCCATCTCATAAGTGACCATTTAAAGGGCTCGTGACTCGCATGCACCCCTTCTAAAACCATTAAACAAATTATTCCTAACTGGAGGTAGCAGCTTTCCCATTGTCCGCAACTTATCTGCCAATGATTTTTTTGATTATTCCAGTGTCTATTTTTCCTGCCCTGGGTTTTGATCTCTGATCTCCTCTTTTCACCTGGGTAACCCTCTCCACAGTATTTTCCTCCTCTGCCTCGCCCATCAACTCGGTTGCAACGAGCTATGGGGGGTTCCATCTTCTCGGCAGCAGGAGTATTCTTCAGGAGGGGTGCTTGTCCCATGCTTTTTGATTCGTTTTATGTACTTGTTCCACTTACGGGCTTTAATCAGAGGAGTGTAACAGGTGAGTTCAGGTACCCACCGTCTACACAGGGCAGCTACAATTTTGGCTACAAATGGGGTAGGTTTGTTAGAGTGATAACAGTAAAATTGAGGGTTCACTCCCTTTGAAAAGATTTTCCACCACTCTTCAGATCCCACCGAAAGCCCACCAGCAGCCACTATGGTGGCTATGACTTGAGAAGTGAGTTTCCTTTGACTCAAATAACAATTGCAACACACCCCCCTAGGGATGTAACCGTTGCGGCAATGGGTCCACCACTCCTCTTTGCAAACTAAACAAACAAAACATACAAATGTGTTACAATTTCCCCAACAATTTTCAGCATTACATTTGATTTTAACTTCAACAGCCAGTAAGCTTTCCCTGCCCCCTAGGGGCGCTGCAGATTTTCTGTGTTCTATTGTGAAAGAAAAGTATTGTGGGTCCCAAAGTTCAGCATCCATGTGATACAGGTCTCATATCCTAGAGAAAGGAGAAAAAAAAAAAGGGAAAAAAAAGTCTCTCAAGGCTGTACCTTCTTTTTCAGTGTTAGTTTCAAGTCCCCAGGTGTGCCTTTCACTTCCCACTCAGGATCGTTGGTAAACTTGGACGGATCTATTGGTCCTTTGATTCGACTTGCATGAGTCCACCCTTTCTCTGCAGTGCTCACCTCTGTGTCAGTTGTAAGCAGCACCTGGTAAGGTCCTTCCCACTTAGGTGTTATTGGATTTTCCTTCCAACTTCTGACCAGTACCCAGTCTCCGGGCTGAACCTGGTGTAATACAAGATCTAAAGGTGGTCTCTGAGCCAACATTCCTTTTTCTCACAACTGTTTCCTGAATTTCATTAAGATTACTAAGTACTTATTAACATACTGTTCATTAACATTTGGATTTGTCTGTGTCTTTTCCAGACTATAGGGCATGCCATATAACATTTTAATGGGGAAATTCCTAAATCCGCTCGGGGTTGAGTCCGAATGTTTAACAAGGCTAGGGGAATGCACTTAACCCATGATAACTTTGTTTCTAATACCAATTTAGTAAGTTTTTTCTTTATTTCTCCATTCATCCTTTCTACTCGGCCTGAACTTTGAGGATGCCAAGGAGTATGCTGTTCCCATCTTATTCCCAATGCTACTGCTAACTCTTGAGTTACCTTCGAGGTAAAATGTGGCCCCTTATCGGAGTCAATTGTTTCTGGTACACCATATCTGGGAACTATTTCTTCCAGTAAAGCTTTTACTACTGTCTGTGCGGTTTCTCTGGATGTCGGGAAGGCTTCTACATAATGGGTAAGATGGTCTACTATTACTAAAAGATATTTAATCCTCCCCACCTTTGGCAATTTGGTAAAATCCACTTGAATATTTGCAAAGAGTCGTTTTGCTAAAGGCCTTTCCCCATGGGGTAATTTTCTGAGGTTGCTTCTATTTACCCGCAAGCAGGTAGGACATCCCTTTGTAATATGTTTAGCCATATCGTGGAGCCCGATGCTCATATATTTGGCAGCAAAGTGATCTACCAGCCCCTGGGCTCCCCAATGAGTTTTCTGATGTAATTTATACAGTATCCTTTGAGCTACTGCCTTGGTAATACTTCCCGGCTGTCTGATAATATCCACTTCCCTGATTCCTCTTTAACCCCCATTCTCCTAAGTTTTCCTTTTTCCTCATTCGTAAAAATTGTATCAGTCTCTTCATCGTTATTGACTCCATCCTCGTCTTTTTGCCCCCCTTTTTCTTTTAGGACCATTTCTTTCAGGGCTGCCCGTTTTGCCTCCTGGTCCACAGCGTTGTTTCCCCTGCTTTTAAAATCTATTACTTGTTGGTGTCCCTTTAAATGAACTACTGCTAACTTCTTTGGCCCTCTCAGAGCTTTTAATATTTCAACTATAAGTTTTTGGCGTATCAGATCCTTCCCCTGTGAGTTAATAAGACCCCTTTCTTCCCATAACTTTCCAAATGTATGGACTACCCTGAATCCACATCTAGAGTCAGTAAATATTGTCCCCTCCTTCCCTTCAAGAAGTTTTAAAGCTCTTAATATTGCATATAATTCACATGCTTGGGCAGACCATGATCTGTCTAGTGTGCCCGATTCTAACACCTGTAAGTTCGGACCCTGCACTATTGCATACCCTGATCTTCTCTTTCCTTCTATTACCCTGGAGGATCCATCCACAAAAAGTTTTTCACCACTTTCCAACTCTTCTTCTTCCAAATCCGGTCTAATCTTAGTCTGTTCTTCTATTGTAGCTATACAGTCATGGGTTAAAGATTCATGCTCTGGCTTCCCATATAAGAATGCAGCTGGGTTCTGTAGTGTAGTAGTTTCTAATGTCAAATTGGGTGCCTCTATCAGAATCCCTTCATACTTTAAAAGCCTAGCATCTGATATCCATTTTTCTGCTTTTTGCTGTAATACACCCCAGATATTATGAGGGGACATTACTTTAAGATTCCCATTAAAAGTAATTTTTCTAGCTTCTTCCACCAGTAAGGCACATCCGGCCACTATTTGTAAACAGGTTGGCCAGCCCCTACTCACAGGATCTAAAATTTTTGACAAGTAAGCAACAGGCTTCTTTTTCCCTGCCCAGTCCTGGGTAAGGACCCCAAATGCAACACCCTCTTCTATGTTCAGAAACAAGAAAAAAAGTCTTCTTAAATCTGGGAGGCTTAAGACCGGGGCATGGACCAGAGTTTCTTTTAATTCCTGAAGTTTCTCCGTGTCCTCCTGTTTCCATTTAATTATTCCTTCCTGTGTTAATTTTTGGTAAAGAAATCTAGCTTTACTGCTATAATTCTCAATCCGCTGTCTACAATACCCAGTAAGTCCTAAGATTTGACGAACTTGTCTCTTGTTCTTTGGAATAGGTAGTGACATAATTGCTTGGATTCTTTCAGGGTCTATTCTTTTCTCCCCCTTCTTTAAATAGTGTCCCAAGTATTTTACCTCCTCTTCTACAAACTGAAGTTTAGTCTTAGAAACCTTTAATCCTTTAAGCCCCAAAAAGTTCAATAGCTTTATACTTTCTTTTCTCACATCCTATTCATGTTCCCCTGCCAAGAGTAAATCATCTACATATTGGATCAAATTGACTCCCGG
Source organism: Erithacus rubecula (assembly GCF_903797595.1). Lineage (NCBI taxonomy): Eukaryota > Metazoa > Chordata > Aves > Passeriformes > Muscicapidae > Erithacus > Erithacus rubecula. The sequence goes on along the minus strand of NW_027636104.1, from coordinate 114,961 downwards.
TCTTGTTTGGTAATCCTGTAAAATTTGTTCCAATGCTTGTCCAAACAGATTTGGAGATTCTGTGAACCCCTGGGGTAACACTGTCCACCTCAATTGTTGCCTCCTCCCTGTATCAGGATCTTCCCATTCAAATGCAAAATAATCCCGGCTCGCCTCGTCGAGAGGGCAGGCCCAAAAGGCATCCTTTAAATCTATGACACTATACCATAAATTGTTACGCCCCAATTTACTTAAGAGTGTATATGGATTTGCCACCACGGGGAATTGAGCCACTGTGCATTTATTGATTTCTCTTAAATCATGAACTAACCGATAAGTGCCATCTGATTTGCGCACAGGGTGTATCGGTGTGTTAAAGGGTGACATACATGGTTCTAGCAGCCCCTTGCTTAATAATCTATCTACCTCAGGTTTCAATCCCCGTCGACCCTCAGGGGATATGGGATATTGTTTTATTTTTACCGGGACCTCTGTATTTCTAATAATTACTGAAAATGGGGGTATTTTTAGCTGTCCCACACTTTCTGGGTTATACCATACTTCGGGGTTTATCTTTTCTTCATCTTCCACCCTAAGAGAGCAGAGTTTAATTCGTAGTTCATTCTCTGCTACTTCTATCCTAATTCCTAGTTCTATAATCATATCTCTTCCTAATAAATTATATTCAGATTCCGATACTAACAAAAAGTCTCCCAATCCAATTTTTGATTCTGATTCAACTGTCACCCTTTTAATAACCCCCACTTCAAAAGGTTCTCCTTTTGCTCCTACCACCGTGGCAGTTTCTTTAGATAAACTACATCCTTTTGGCAAAAACTGAATAGTCGAGCTTTCAGCTCCTGTGTCAACCAGAAAAATTATCTCCTGGCCATGGGGACCCACCTTTAGTTTTATCAAGGGCTCCTTATGATGTTTCCGGGTCCCCAAAAGATAGAGCCCCTGACCCCTCTAATCTGTCTCAAACTCCTTCTCATCCCGAATCCTGACCCTACACTCTTTCTTGAAATGTCCTTTTTTTCCACAATAAAAACACACCTTGGTGTCACGTCTCTCCCTAGACTCCCTAGGCTCCCTTACTGGCCGCTTCTGTGTCTCCCTCCGATCTTGTTCCCTACTTTCTCATACCGCAGCAACCATCATTTTAACCTGTCCTTTGTGGCTCTCCTCTTCCCTCCGAACATACACTTTTTGGGCCTCTCTTAATAACTCATCTAAGCCTCTATCCTGCCAATCTTCTAATTTTTGTATCTTCTTTCTTATATCCTCCCAAGATTTAGACACAAAATGTACTTTTAACACTGCCTGTCCCATTTGACCGTCTGGATCCATCCCTGAGTAAAGCTGGAAATTCTTTCTTAACCTTTCTAAACACTCTGTAGGAGTTTCATCCCTCTTTTGTCTCTCATTAAATGCTTTATTGATGTTCTGGCCTCTCGGGACTGCTTGCCTAATTCCCTGAACTATGATTGTCCTTAAGTCCTGCATGTGTGCTCAATGCACAGGATTCTGATGATCCCACTGACGATTTTGAAGGGGCCATTTAATATTAGCTGCAGGACCCTGAGCGTGTTGGGCATCCCAGATACGCATCCTCTCTCTCCTAATCATATTTTTCTCTTCAGCAGTGAACAAAATGTTCAGAATGGACTGTAATTCCTCCCAGGTGTACATATTGGGGCCCAAAAATTGGTCCACTCTTTCAGCAACTCCCAGTGGATCCTCTAATAAATGTCCCATTTCCTTCTTAAATTCCCTAACATCCCCTGAACTAAGAGGCACAGATATAAATCCTATTCCAGCCTGAGGTCCCCCCATGGGCATTTCGCTCAGTGGGAACAGGTCTTCCTGTTCTTTCCTTGTTTTACTTTTTGTGACTGGCCCTTGATAACTAGGTGAGTCTGAGTCCAAGTCTTCTGCTTGGGATGGTGCACTCGGAACTGGAACAAACGGTGGTGGGACAATCAAGCTTTCCTCCCTTTTATTTGCCTTCTTCTTTTTCCCTCTGCCCTCTGGTTTTTCAGTTAGTTTATAAATAAAAGCTTTAGGATGGGCCACCCCAATTTTTGCATATTCACTCTCTTCTCTATTAGGGGGCTTCTTCATGTTGACCCAAAAATTTAACTTTTGTGTTATCCATTTTTCTGTTGATCAAAAAATTGGCCAGAACACATTTTTAAAAATTTCCTTCCCACCCCAAACCTCTACACAGTAATATATCATCTTGGCCTTATCCTTATTCTCCGTCCCAGGGAAATAGTCCCAGTTTTCTAATATAAATCCCAAGGGACTATCTCTGGGTATGGGTGGGAGCTTAACTTCTTCAGGGGGTTTACTCTTTCTTTGCCCCATTCCTCCGGAGTACCTTCACTCACACTACAAATCACTTTCGCTTCCCCTGTTTCATGGCCCACGCCCTCGCGAGTCAATGGGAACCGCACTACTTGAGGGTCCGCACTCGCTTGGGGAGTCTGGCTGCCAGCCCCCCTCTCATACACACACCACTCGTCATACTCTGGGATCCCGACCCCGTCCGAACGGATCCCCTTTTATATTCACGCATCCTGCATCTTTGTCCGGACTTTGTGCACAAAATTTAAGGGGTCAGCCGGGCCCTCTTACCTTTGCTTTTGCCTTCTTAATTTGGGTTCATCGGTCGAGGTTGGGATGGGGCCCCCGTCCCGGGGCCACTGAAATGAATCACTGGAGCGCGCCTCCCCGCAGGCGGGGAACCCACTCCGAATTCTCGATCCGAGTCACGGCACCAAATTGTTATAAATGAACGCAATGGGCCATAAAGGATCGAATCAAAGTTAAAAAGATTTATTAGTTACAGAAGGCAAAAGCAAAATCCACAGCGCCAGGCGACAGGGGAGCCTCCAGCTACGAAACTGCTGCGGCCCCCCCTCCCCGCTCACTCCTTTTAAGTTGTTCAGTTTCAGGGGTTTCATGCTCCTCCTCTAGCAGTTCTACGCATGCTCCTCGGGTTTCATGCCCCCCCTTCTAATAGTTCCGCGCACGCTCCTTTAGTTGCTAGGGAGTCTTCTTCTGCCTTCTGGTGGTCGAGGGATGAAGGTGAGTAGTCTTCCTCACCCTTGTTTTACTGACCCTTACTAACACTTAAGGCGATAGATAATTAATGCAAGCAAAATGAAAATGACTATAAGCATCTTGGCAAGTAAAGCAAAACAATTAGAGACATCTTGGCTCACTCTCAAGGTCTTTCAGACAAGCAAAGCAAAATAATTAACAGCATCTTTGCAAGTAAAGCAAAATAGCAAAATGATATCCCAGCCTCCAAGTCCTTGCAAATCCTTGCAAATCCTCTCAAGGTCTATCAGGTGAACGAAAGGTTTTCATCACAGTCTTCATCGCTCTTCTCTCTCTGTTCATGCATGGGTACCTTTGTTCATGATCTACAAGTTGAGCACTCCACCTCCCCATGTCTTTCTCCAGGGTTTACATGAATCTTTAGTGTATTACACTCCATCCCCATACCTTACAAAAGGATTTTCAGCCTAAATTCATGGCATCTCCTCAATCTCCTTCCATCTGGGACCTGACTCCTGCTTCACTGACCTTGGTGTCTTCTCTCGGTTTTTTTTTCCTCTCACTCAAGGGAGGATTGAAGGTCTGCAAGTTTTATCTGGGCATTAAAAGAGTTAAGATCTCACATGAGGAATGCAGAGGCTGTGGCCAGGCCATGCTGGAGCTGTGACAGGATCTCAGGAGACTCAGGCTGTGCTGGGAGGGGCTGGCTCAGGCCAGAAACAGCAGTGGCCACTCTGGAAAGGGGTGGGGACCCCTAAAACCTTAATCAGCCTTCCTGGGCCTCAGCTGCAGCACCCACTGCCCATGGCCACCTTTCCTCCCTGCTGGGACATGCCAGTTTTCCAGACAGGGGGCCCAGCCCTGCCCCCTGCCAGGCCCATAGGCCATGCAGTGGAGCAGGCTCAGGCTTGCCAGCCTCTGTTACCTGTACTCAAGCTGGAAGAGTAAAGTGCCATTCCCAGGGTTTGCTTGCTTCAAAATGTGAATTCACAGGGGTGGACCAAATCCTCCAATTGTTTTCCCAGGCTGTCAACACCCAAACCAGCCTCCAATTGGTCCCATCAAGTCATAGAGGAAATCCTCCAGGAGAAAACTTTGGTGGATGCCCTTTTCTCTCCCTACTGAAGAGTCACTTAATGCAAAACCAGCACACTGATATCTGTCAGAGAACTATCACAAGTGAGGTGAAGGCAATTCAGGAGACTCCTAGAATTTATCAAGGATAACTTTGTAAGCCAGGTAATAGACAGCCCTACCAGAGGAGATGCCATACTGGGCCCGATGATCACCAACAAAAGTGAGCTGATTGGAGGCAGCCTGGGCTACAGTGATCATGTCCTGGTAGAGTTTGCAGTCCTGAGGTATGTCGAACAGGCAAAGAGAAAATTCAAGACCCTGAATTTTAGGAAAGAAAGCTTTCCGCTATTCAAAGAGTTAGTCAGTAGGACCTGCTGTGAAACTGCACACACATAGGCATTCCAAGCATCCCAAAATGTCTTGAGACATCAATCTTTTCCAGTCTCTGACAGCTGGTCAAACCGAAGAGCAAGAAAGAAATGCACAGGTAGTGGAAGCAGGGACAGGTATCCTCAGAAGAGTACAGGAGCATTTCCCAGTTGTGTAGGGATGGGGTCAGGACGGTCAAGGCACAGCTGAAGTTGTCAAGGGACACAAAGAATAATGACTTCTACAGGTCTATCAGCCAGAAAAGGAAGGCCAAAGAAAGTGTACCCTCTCTGACGAATACAACTCGCAAACTGGTAACAATGGGCAAGGAAAAGGCTGAGGTACTCAATAAATTTTTACCTCAGCATTCAATGGTAATCTCTCTTCCCATACCACTCAAGTGGATGCATCTCAAGGCAGAGACTGGGGGAATAAAGTCCCTCCAACTGTAAGAGAAGATCAAGTTTGAGACCACCTGAGGAACTCGAACACATACAAGCCCCCCAACAAGATGCTTCCCAGAGTTCTGAGGGAACTGGCAGATGTAGTTGCAAAGATGCTCTCCATTTGAAAAGTCCTGGCAGTCAGGTGAAGTCCCAGGTGGCTGAAAAAAGGAAAACATTTCACCCATTTTTAAAAAGGTTAAAAAAGAGGACTCTGGGAACTACATACCTGTCAGCCTCACCTCTGTGCTTGGGAAGATAATGCAGCAGATCTTTCTGAAAGTTAGGCTGAAGCCATATGGAACTCAGGGAAGTGATTAGAGACAGCCAACATGGCTTTACCAAGGGCAAATTGTGTCTGACTCATCTAGTACCATTATAGGATGGAGTGACTCTACCAGCTGACAAGGGAAAAGCTACAGCTATCAAATATCTGGACATCTGTAAGGCCTTTGACACAGTCTCCTATCACATTCTTACCTCTGAATTTTGAGAGAGATCAATTTGAGGGATAGACGGATTGGGGTTTAACCCTGGTAGGCAGCTAAGCTTCCTAGTGCACCTCCTCAAGTTATCTCTCCAAGGAGAAAAGGGTAAAGGTATAATTGCTGACTGTCTTCATGAGGTGGTGCTTGGAGTACTGAGACAACAGTAATGTAGGGCCCAAATACCAGATGAGCATAATGTCCTAGGTAAGCCAAAATGTTACTCTATTTCATATCTATCTGTGCCCAAGAATTGTTATTGTTTAAGGCCTAGTGACTCCGCCAGAACCAGAATTGCGGGGTAGTTGAACAGTGCTGGTCCCTTTAAAAGTTCAGGGCACCCAAGCCGACTTCCTCCTTTGCCTTGCGGCTTTTGAAGGCAGAGGCTCCACTGCAGAGGGGGTTGTTTTGGGTGGGTTTCTGGGCTTGCAAGAGTAGTCACTCAGAAAAACTGCATTTTGCAATGAGAAACTAATTCAGAGTGAATTTTGCAAACCTTATTGGCAGTGCAAAGTTTGAGCCAGTCCCTGGGCCAAGCCACCCTGTGTCGGTGCCGGCTGACCAGTTCTTCTTCTCCCAACACATCTGTAGTATGTATGACAGCAGCACCAACACTGGCAGAGTCCACCAGGTGGCAGGAGGAAGTAGAGAGCAGCAGAGCTGATCCCCACACATGCCAGCAATTCTTCATCTGCCACTAGAACTGCTCTGTAAGGTCCTACTTTCCCGAGAGGGCTTTTTTTTTTTTTTTTTTGTCCGCCATCTTTTTCCCTTTGTCTCCTGGACCATGTGGTCGACTGGAGCACACCATCTTGGGGGACACAGATGATGCCATTTTCCCATCGCTATTTTGCTTGTTAGTAAACTGTTGTTTTCACTCATATCTACTTGTATTTTGTTTTTTCTTATTAATGGAAAGGGGTTGGTTGAAACTAAGGGGAGGTAACTCATTTTAGTGTCCAACTCTTTAAATTGTCTTAAACCAAGACACATAGCTAACACTGTAGCTTAACACTGCAAGCCGAAACCTTGGCAGAATGGGGGAAGACTACAGAGCCCTGAGGGTGAAAGCAAAAAGTATTGATGCCCAAATTATCTTTTCCTCCATTTTGCTATTACAGCCAGAAATAGATGTATAATTCAAATAAACTTCTAGCATTGTGGCTGGTGCTGTTGTGAAGGTTTTGACTTTTATGATGGGACATTCTTCAGTGACTATAGCCTATTAGGGAGGAATGGGATCCACCTGTCTAGCTGCCTCTAAAGATAACCAGAAGACCGACCACCTCAAATGTATGTATACCAATGCACACAGCCTGGGGAACTGTGTTGGTTTCACGTGCTCGGGGGGAGGGGTGGATTTCCCCTCAGGGAAAGCACCATGAGGCTGGGGAGTGGGAGGGACCCTCCCGTCTCTGGGAGCTTCCTATGTGAGCTGCTGGAACCAATCAGAGAGCTGATTTGGTGATGGACAGCTCGGAAAACCAATTAAAAGTTATTTCATTTTCACAAATCACAGTGAATCAAGTGCTGGGGGGTCTTTCGGCTTCTGGCCTCCGGAGGAGCGAGGTCTCTGGCCGGGGCCCCGACCCAGCTCCGGGCTCGGTCTGGGGCCTGGCCTGGCATCCCGGCCTGGCACCGGCTCTGCAGGGAGCCTGGCTCGGCACTCCAACCCGGTATCGGCTCTGCGGGGAGCCCTTAGTCCAGCCCTGGCTTGGCTCGGCGGGGCCGCATGGCCCTGGCACCGGCCGCGTGTTGCTTCTTCACGATCTGGATACAATTTTAACTTCTTAATGCCTGGATAAGATTCTCGATCTCCTGAGATCCCCTGGATGAGAAGAAATAAAACATGGAGTTCACAGAAGTCGGCGGAATGAAGATAAAGTTCCTGATGGGAAGAGATTGAAAAAATACAACTGATAAGTAGCTGAAAACCTCTTTTGTGGGGCTATGAGGGGATTGTGACTTCACTAAAATTCCTTTAAACTGTGAAATATACTTGGGGAGAATGGGTGCTTGAGTTGAAGACTTTTTTGTCTCAGGAAATTGAGCTCTCTGTTTTGGGACTGGAATATGAACAGAGACATTTGATAGAGAAGGAGATGAAGAGGATTTTGTCTTTCAGCAGCCTGCCTTTAAAAGTAGTACCCCTTGTGTGCATCGTAACCCAAAACACGGCTCTGGAAGGACTGTGGGAATGGGAGGAAAATTAATTTTTCTGTAGGTCCCAGGCGGATGCAGACTGTGAAGGTGAAGACACCCCGCTAAGTCTAAAGCAGAAAAAGGAATTTTTTTCCCTTAAGTGAACTAAAATGATTATTTAAGTGGATAACTGACTGAAGTGTTCTCTGTATGTGGTTGGTAAGAAATGAAATGTGGAATGAAGGGAGGAGGGAATAATCTAGGAATCTTAATCTGAATTTTTGTTTTTTTGGTGTTATTAATAAATTTCTTCTTGTACCTTTTTTTTTTAAGTTTTAAGCCTGCGTTGTCTTTACTCCTAAATCTTATCTCTGAAGGGAATTAAATATTTAAAATTGGCAAACCCTCTAGTCACACCCTGACAGGAACCAACAGGAGGAATTGGAGCTCTGCATCCAGTTAGAAAGTTATGATATCATAGGAATAACTGAAACATGGTAGGACAGCTCACATGACTGGAGGTTCACAATGGATGTCTATAGGCTGTTTCATAAAGACAGGCAGGGAGGAAGAGGAGAAGTTGTGCTCTATATAAAGGGAGAACCTTGAATGTATAAAAGTCAATTACAACAACTGTGGAAGCCTTATCGAATGCCTCTGAGTCAAGATGAGAGGAGTTGTCTCTGAGGGGGCATCTACTACTGACCTCCAAACCAAGATTCTAAGACCAACAAAGCAATATTTGGGTTGCTTAAGCAAGCTTTGGCCCAACAGAACCCGGTTTTTATGGATGACTTCAACTATCCTGACATTTGTTGGAAGAACAATACAGCAGCTCACATGCCACCCATCAAATTCCTAGAAAGCATAAATAATGGCTTCCTCATACAAATGTTGGATGTCCTAACCAGGAATGAGGTGGTAGCCTTGGCTGCAGTGATCACAATATTATGGAGTTTGGGATCCAGATGAGCATGCTGAAAGTTAATACTAAGACAAAGGTTTTAGATTTTAGAAAAGAAAACTTCAGCTCACTTAGAGCTCATTTGGGATGGATTCTGTAGCAAGCTTCCATGGAAGGTAAAGGAGCCAGCGAGTGTGTAGAGTTTTTCAGGAACACTCTCCTGAAAGCACAAAGACAGTTCATCCCCTTTAAAGGTAAGGGAAGTAGGTGAAGCAAGAGACTCTCTTAGCTTAACTGTAAGCTTCCAAGTCTGCTCAAAACCAAAAGTGAAGGATACCAGAGATGGAAAAGCAGGCATATACATATTGAGAATTACAAAAGCATCAGCAGGGTGGGTAGAGATGCAGTTAGAATTGAAATCAGCCCGATATGTCAAGAAACACAAGAAAGGGTTCTTCAGGTACATAACCAACAAGCAGAAACAGATGGAAAATATTGGTCCACTGTTAAACAGGAGATGTGAATCAATCACCAACAATGCTGAAAAGGCAGAGGTTTTCAAGAGTTTCTTCATCTCTGTCTTTACTAGCACTGTGCAGCCCCAGGACCTGGGAACAAAAGTCTAGGCTGATGCAAACACAGACCCACTATCAGTGAAGGAAGAGTTGGTGTATGAACTGTTACAGGAGCTTGGCCCCTGCAAATCGATGAGCTCTGAAAATATCTACCTGAGAGTGTTAAAGATGCCTGATGTCATTGTGAGGCCACTCTTCATGATGTTTGCGAACTCGTGGAGATCAGGGGAGGTGCCAGAAAACTGTAAGAAGGCTAATGTCACCCCCATCTACAAGAAGGGCTTAAAGGAGGATCCAGGAAATTACAGGCCCATCAGTCTTACTTCAGTCCCTGAGGAAGTTATGGAACGAATCCTCTTGGGGGCTATTACAAGTCAGATGAAGCATGTGATTGGGAAAACCAGCACAAATTCACCAAGGGTAAATCGTGTTTGACAAACCCGATCATCTTCTAGGACAAAGGAACGTGCTTGGTTGACATGGGACAAGCAGTGGATGGCACCTACCTGGATTTCTCTGAGGCTTGTGATGCAGTTTCACACAGACTCTTTTTAGAGAAATTGATGCATTATGGTCTAGGCAAGTTTTCTGTGTGGTAGGTGGGGGACTGGCTGACAGGCCCACCCAGAGTGTTGTAGCAAATATTTCCTTTTCAAACTGGCAACCTGTCACAAGTGGTGTCCCTCAGGAATCTGTATTGGGCCCAGTGCTGTTTAATATCTTTGTAAGTAATCTGGATAAGGATGGGATCAAGTGTTTGTCAATGATACCAAACAGTGGGGAAGTAGGCACCTCGTAAGGAAGAGCCACCCTGTAGGAAGACCTGGATAGGCTGAAAGAGTGGACTGACAAGAACCTTATGAAGTTCAACAAGGACAAGTATAAGGTCTTGCATGTAGGAAAACATAATCCATGAGTGCAGCACAGGCTGGGATCTACCTGGCTGGAGAGTAGCTCTGTGGGAAGGGACCTGAGGATACTGGTGGACAAAAAGCTCGATATGAGTGAACAATGTGCTGCTGTGGCAAAGAAAGCCCACAGAATGCTGACTTGAATCAACCAGCAGAGATGATGAAGTCATTATTCTACTCTACTCAGTGCCACGCCAGGAATGCTGTGTCCAGTTTTGGTCCCCGCTACACAAAAGATGTGGACAAGACAGAGAGAGTCCACAAAAGGAACACAAAGATGATCAAAGGAGTGGGAAACCTGCCATATGAGAAAAGGCTGAAAGAAGTGGGTTGGTTCAGCCCTGAGAAGGCTTAGGGGACACCTTATCACTGTGTTCCAGTATTTAAAGGGTGGCTACAAAGAAGATGGAGAGTCTTTTTACAAGGAGTTGCATATAAAAGACAAGGGGTAATGGATATAAGTTACTCCTGGAGAGATTTCGATTGGACACAAGAAGTAAATTTTTCACAGTGAGAATGTTCAGCTATTGGAATAATTTCCCCAGGGAAGTGGTGGATTCTCCAACATTGGACACTTTTAAAATTTGGCTTGACAGGGTACTGGACCATCTGGTCTAGACCTTGCTTTTTCCAAGAAATGTTGGACCAGAAGATCCTTGAGATACCTAGTATTATACAATTCTATGAAATCTGAAACACATCTCCTATGTTTCTTATCTGACATATGTGACTGAAGTACAAAGGAGTTATTGCTTTGCAAGTCAAATTCTGAGGAAGAAAAAAATGCATTCTCTTTTGAGGAAGAAAAAATATGCGTTCTTTTCTTCAGTCTTTTATAGAATGGGCCATTTTTTCTGTTAGACTCCGAGATCGCCTGTACTCTAGACATAATCCCAAAACCATAGCTGCCCTGGAAACATACTGCTGGGAATAATTAACAGAGCACACAAATCCCTGGTAAGTATCTTCCTGGATTATCTTCTCAGAGCAGTGTTGCCCACAATGACTCTCTCTCTAAACAACTATCTCTTTTCTTCCCTAGCTCACTGATAATATACACTACAGGAATTTTATAGGAACATGTCCTGAGGCAGACTCTACACATTTTCATCTTTAAAAGAGCCCTCCCTCCACCACCCTACTCCTCAAACTATGAACATTGTTGAATTGCAGCAAGGCCTCTAAATTTTAAATCCTTTATGTTCATTTTTATTTTAAAATTTTGTGTAGTATGTGTGGTATAAATGCAAAGGAGATTCTTTGTCTTGAAGAAGGAAAAATCTCCATTTCTTGAGAGACAAACAAAATCCTAGTTTGGTACCTCAAGACTGATTGTCACGTGAAAAAGGGAGATTTACTCGACCCTTAATATTTAATGTCTGTCGATGCCCCAGGAAAGCTGAGACCCTTGTCCCTGACCAGTCTGTCAGCATTCCCTTATGGGGACCCTTCACTGAGCAGTCCTGCTAGATTAGAGGGCAGTTCAACTGATTTATTCAGGGAAATATGCCAACAGGATAAGGGACACCCCTCAGTGGCTCTTCCCACTTTATGACCCTTCAGTGGGTCTTTAATTTTATTCAAGTATGTTCCCTGCTGCTGGCGATTGCCAGCGTCCATGAAGGACTCACACTAACAGTTCACAAAATAACTTTATTAATATAAAATTGTGACAGGTTAAGGTTTGAGGATTGCCTGTGTAGTTTCCAACTGCAAAAACATATTCAAAGTAACATGCAGACAAGCTCTAATCCCCAGTAAAACTATTCAGTGCACACAGAATATGGTTCTTACCCAACACGCATCCCTATGGGAGAGAAGAGAGGTTCAGTCAATCCACTGATCCCAGCAGTTGCGATGGAGTCTTCCCTAACTTTCCCTCCATTCTTGATTTAGTTTTATACTATTTCTTTATGTTTAGGTGGAGCTTGAGTGACTCTAGTCATGCATACCTTTGTTACTGATTGCTGTAAAATTCTCTTGCTTTACTTCTAAAGATACAGTCAAAAAAATATAAAGTACATTGCCAGTGAGGGGTGGTTGTACCTTGGAGGTAGGTAACTTTGTGATGGAGGTGTGCTCTAACATTACAATTAGGCTATAATGAACCAAGTTCATCTGAGAAGTGTTGTAATCCGATACCAGAGGTATAAGGAATGTCTTACCTGTCCCTCCTGTCCTTATCCTATTGGCAGACAGCCAGAAATCCCCTCCCTGACCCTTTCCTAGAAAAAAGCCAAGACCTGAGATGCGCTTCCTCTTTTGCCCTGCTACCACCATGCAATAAAGAAAAGGCAAAGAGCCACTCTTTTGAACCTCGTGCTTGTCTCATATGCTAGACCTAGCTACTTCTTATTTATACAATAGGAAGGAGTTACAGCTTGTAGCAGAGAAGAACAATTTCACCACAGTTGTTGTCCCCACAGCAAGACATCAATCTCCCTTGGTTGACAGGTGCTATGTGGTTTATCAGCTGCAAAGTACAATTGAGTTACCCTCCCTGCAAGGATTTCAATAGAGCCTTGGCTGCAGTGTTTCCACTCTGCTCCAGTCTCTGTTCCATCCCCCTTAGCAGGTGCTATGGTTGCAGATTGTCTGTATGGGGAATCATTGCAGAATAGGTCTCAAGCATGCCAACCACATTCCATCAAGGAGCAGCAACTGTATTTTACCCTATAATTTCTGTACTGTTATAACTTCTGTTCAGATGTGAATATAATTTCTCTGTTTCCTCTAATTTTACCCCCAGCCGTCTTTCCACACTGAAAATGCTACTTATAATGTGCCTCTGCTAAGTGACACCTTGTGGCTTGAAGAAGTCATCTTACTTAGCTTTCTTTAGTCGTATTTTTTGTTCTGAAAGATGATTGTATACTTCCATAGTAATCTAAATGTCAAGAATAATAGTACTGATCCAGACCAGAGTTCTTAGAGTCACCTGAAAACATTTCCAATAAAAATATAGAACTCATACTTCAGACTTTGCAGGATGTCTTATCCCACTTCATGACACAAATCCACGCAATCTACAATCAGCATTATATAATTGATTATACCATGAAATATTCATAACCTCCATATGATTTCAACCTCTTTTCCTCTTACCCCTTTCACCAAAATACTCCTTGCACTTTATATACTTTTGTCTACCATTTCTTACTCCAATATTGCATCTTTTTGGTCAGTGGAAAGACACCTCTGTGTAATGCATTTTTGCTATGAAGCGAGCTAAAGCATTTAGTTATGTCCCTAAATCATGACCACAATTAAAATACTCTGGGGGATTGGGTTTAGAATGGTGTGCTCAGTATAGCACTAAAAATCAATTGATTTCCAAGTCTATCAGAGGTATATATACATATAAAGACAGTAAATTCTAACTATTTTTCTTAATACACTGTTTCAATGAAAACCAATAATTAAAATTATTCCTTCATTTATTGGACTACAGTTAAAAGTGAGGGTTTATTTTTCATTTGCATTGCATGAGGTTCTCTCTGTTGATTTCAGGTTGTCTTCTCTTTTAGAAATTGTATCCTTCCAAGACAAATGGCTAGCACATTCTGTCGTCTCCTGGCTGGTCATGCAGTTGCTGCATCCTTTGCAGCAGCAGGCACAGGTATCCTAACCGCTGGGTACCTCTTCAATAAGCAAAATGTTAAAGCTACTGTTCAAGAAAAATGAAAACTCTTCCCTCCAAGATAAGCTCTTTGGGTTGACTAGTCAGCTGAGCATAGAGCCCAGATAACTGAGCTAGGCATAGCATTTAACTCTTTGGGAGAGGAAGATCTCCATTAAAGCTGCAGAGCACCTATTCCCTCACTCAAACACACAATTTATGTGTCTTCATACAGATTAACTGTCAACCTAAAATCCAGCATCCTTTATTAATAACCCCAGTTTTAGATAGCACTGACAGTGGCCTTCAAGGACAGAAAATAGGGATGTTAGATCATATCAACATACTTACAAAATCATTGCCAAACAATTACAAGCCTGAAAAATGGTTCAATTTTTAGGCAAAGCACCAAATCAATCCTTATTTTATCTTGTCAGCTCTTGAAAGCTTTCAGTGTCTATTGGATTGGCTGATTGCATAGATTCTAATATTAAGAAGCATAAAAGTATTTTAATTATGCAAGTAGTAAAGAAATGTCTTCTATAACTACTGTACTTGAAATATTCCTAATTCTGTTTAAAACCTAGTTGGTTGATAGTTAGAAACTAATTACAAATATGTACGCTGACTTTGCTGGCCATATTTGTGAAAAACAAAACACCCAATAAAAAGGACCAGGCTTTGATAGACTCTTTTTTTTTTTCCCCATGGCAAATAGTATCTTAGTTCAAATAAACTCTTATAAAAGTAATGGGGTTGTGCATAAAGCAAAGTGCTATCAAAACAAGGTAAATGTGATCTGACTCACAAAAATGCTTTCTGAACGCATAATGTCTTCATTTTCTTTGCTTTATTATAGTGTACAGATTTTGGTAAATAAAACCATTAAAACAACCCCAAATATTGTAAATTTGATTCCTAGCTGATATAGATCAGAGAGTCACACTGATGTCCACAAAGCTGCAAGAATATCTCAGTTCAGAATGAGAGCTCTTATTCAGATAAACATAATTAATTTCCTACTTGAACAAAACAATGTTAGACCACTTTTAATTCTCAATAAGTGTCTTAGCAGAGAAATAATAGACTTTAATACACTTTCAAGGATTCATTTGTCTGGTTGCTCCAAGAAACAGAAAATTGCTATTGTCTGTTAGTGGGATTGCCTAGCAGTATAGTGTGAAGTACTTTGAGTGACTTCAGTATACCTCCCTTCCTAAATTTCAGTGCAATGTATTGTGATAGGTTGTCTTTTTCTGGCTGCTATACGCCCACACAGCCACTCTCTTACTCCCTTTCGTCAGCAAGACAGGAGGAGAAAATAAGGTTAAAAACCTCGTTGGTAGAGATAAAGGACAGAGATCGGTTACCAATTATCATCCTAGGTAAAACAGACTTGACTCGGGGAAGAATAATTTTTAAAATTGCCAATCAGTTGTAACAGAGGAGGATATTGAGAAATAAAAACAAAACTAAAATCACCTATCCCCTACACCCCCTTCTTCCCAGGCTTGACTTTACTTGTAACTCTTCTACCTCCTCCTCCCAAAGCGGCATAGGCAGGGATGGGGAATAGAGGTTCTGATCAGTTCATAACACTTTGTCTCTGCCACTCCTTCCTCCTCATGCTGTTCCCTGATCCAGAGGGGTTTTCCTCCCATGGGATACAGTCCTTCATGAATGTGTTGGTTTTGCATGACCTGGTTTTTGGTAGTGGGAGGGCCACGGAGGCAGCTTCTGTGAGAAGCTGCTAGAAGCTTCCACCATGTCTGGCAGAGCCAATCCCTGATGGCTCTGAAGAGGGACCTGCTGCTGGCCAAACCTGGGCCAATTAGAGAGGTTAGTAATGCCTCTGTAATGACATAATTAAGAAGAAAATCAAAACAAAGTGGGGACACAGTTTTTTCCTAGCCAGAGAAGAGGAGGAGGTGAGAACATGTGAGGAAACAACATGGCAACACCAAGGTCAGTGGAGAAGGAGGGAGAGAAGGTGCTCCAGGTGCTGGAGCCAAGATTTCTCTGGAGGCCATGGAGATGACCATGGTGAAGCAGACTGTCTCCCTGCAGCCCATGGGGATTCTGGGGATTCACAGGGGATGCAGAGATCCACTCACAGCCCATGGGGAGGTGCCCACACCAGAGCGGGTGGATGCCTGTAGGAGGCTATTATCCTGTGGGAGACCTGGTGGAGAGAGGGGGACCCTGCTTCCAAGCTGGAGCAGCCTGTCCTTGGAGGACTGCACCCCGTGGAAAAGTGACCCATGCTGCATCAGTTTTGGGAGGACTGTTTGCCCTTGGAGGTACTCATGTTGCAGCAGGTGCAGTAGGACTGCTGCTCGCAAGAGTAGACCCACGCTAGAGAAGTTCACAGAGAACTGTCTTCTATGGGAGGGACCCCACAGCATAGCAGGGGAAGGACTCCTTTCCTTGAGCAGTGGAAGAAAACCTCAGGTGATGAACTGACTAAAACCCATACACCCTGTCTCCTTGCACTGTCACTGGGAAGAAGGAAGGGATTGGGGGAAGAAAAGGTGTTCTTAAGGGCTTGTTTTACTTCTCATTATTCTCCTCTGATTTTGTTACTAATAAATTCACTTTGTACCTCCAAGCTGAGCCTGTTTTGCCCTTGGAGTGTTTTCTCCCAATCCTTATCTCAACTTATGAACCCTTCGTTTAATTTTTTTTCTCTCCTCTGCCCAGCTGTGGCAGGGGAGGGCGAGTGAGCAACTTTCTTGGGTGCCTGGCATTTGGCCAGTGTCAAAGCACAACAATGAAATTCGGTGTGAATGTCTGCAAAGAACAAACTGCAGTTCTTCAAGAACTGTTGCTGCATGGGTCCTCCACACACCACAGTTTCTGCCAGAAAACCTGCTCCTGCATGGTCTACTCTCCATGGGCCACAGTTCCTGCCAGTAACTTGCTCTATCATTGGCTCACTGTGGGCTGCAGCTTCAGGGCACATCATCCTCCTCTGGCATGGGATCCTTCATGGGCTGCAGAGGTTTAGCCTGCCACACCATTGTCTTCACCACAAGCTGCAGGAGAATCTCTGCTCTGGCACCTGAAGCACCTTCTCTCCCTCCTTCTTCATTGATCTTGATGTCTGCAGGGTTGTTTTTCTTACATTTTTTTTCTTACTTTTCTCTCTCACAAGTGCTATGCAGCGTCTTTTACCCTTTCTTAAATATGTTATCACAAAAGCGCCACCAGCTTCATGATTGGCACAGCCTTGGCCCAGTGGTGGTGTTCCATCTGGAGCCCACTGAAACTGCCTTTGAGCATGGGGGCAGCCCCTGATTTCTTCTCATAGAAGCCATTCCTGCAGCCCCTCCACCAGAAAAATCTTGCCACATAAACTGAATATATGTATAAACCAAGAACTAATTATATTTTTCAGGTATGCTGTGCATCCTATATTTCCTGATCGCTTAAGTAGTTTCTTAAAGTAGCAGGGATTACTGTTTAAAGATATCATATTAAGTGCTTATGATGATTTTTCTCTTCAGTGCAGACTATCCTGATTTCCGCAAACATAACAACTGCATGGCTGAATGCCTCACACCAGCAATTTATGCCAGGCTAAGGGACAAGATGACTCCCAATGGCTAAACTCTACACCAGTGTATCCAAACTGGGGTTGACAATCCTGGCCATCCTTTCATTAAAACTATCGGCATGGTTGCAGGTGATAAAGAATCCTATGAGGTATTTTCACAATGCTGTCATATATTTTTCAGTTTCTATGATATATTTGTCAAGACCTCATTATATGAACACATATTTTAGTTGAATATGGACTTCTAAGAAAAATTGTGTCCCAGAGAATATATATGGGGCAGATCATATACATTTTCCCTACTTTATATGAGGGTTTGAATGCTATTCTACATTAGGAAATGCAGTGAATACGAGGCATTGTTAAAGGAGCCCTCTCTAGTGCAATTGAAGTCTACAAAATATGGTTGCTGGGGAGCAATCCTCTGTTTGCCTCCAACAGCTGCTCTCTTTCCTAATACTAAACATATTTTATGGAAAAACAAGAGGAGACATCAAAATAAAGGTAATATGGAAACTACACTGTAAAACAACTTTGGCAAAACTGAAAAGAAAATGTCTTCTGTGAAGTGCTGGGAAACTTTAAGCCATAACTAGTGGATCCTGACAAAAGCCAAAGACAGTATTATTATATAAAAAAGAAGAAAATCCTCGTTTTTATTGACCTTTGTGGTCTACTTGCTCCAGTCTACCATAAAATAGTATATTATTAGATAATCTCTTAAGAGTATCCCAAATGCTAGGCTGCTCAACATAGAAGAAGACATCTGGTATTCTGGGACTACCAGTTTCTGTGATTTATATTACATATTTAAACATAGCAACTGCCTTGAAAAGCTCTGCTAAAGTTATTGCTGCACAAGAGAATGAAGGTATAATTCTGATCAGTGTTGACATACCCATGCTAAATGGTTCTAAGTAGCACCAGCAACGGCAATGAACACAGGTATTCTCATATGACCTAAGAAGAGGGCACAAGCTTCTTTGTGACAAAAAATGTATTTTATTTGCTAATAAATCCTGAAATTTAATCTGTTTGCCATCACATATAGTACTCTCTTAGGCTGCAATACAGGATGTGACCAAAAGTATGTATTCTATCACCATCTGTTGAAACCAGGTGGGGCAGTGATCCTTATCTCTGTGGGAAATATCCTCTGCTAATGGGCCATCTGTTTAAAAACAGGTGGGGTGGTGTTCTTTATCTTTCCCACAACCCATCCTTCCTCCAGGAAAATATCATCTGTTAATGTCCCATTCAGTCCCATTGTACGACTGATAAAATTACATCATCCCATTGGGAGATGCTCCAGCCAGGAGGAGGAGCCAAGCATTTCCTACCTAGATAAAAATTGAGATTTGGAACACCAAGGCAGCCTTTTTCCACTGGACTCCAGAGGAAAACCGGACCTTTCCATATCATCACTGGACCTTTGGAGGAAAACTGCATCCTTCTACAGGACCAAAGCTTCAACAGAACCACACCTGTCCCCCCAGGAGGACTGCAGCCACCATTTAATCAGACTGCTACCAATACCCTGACTGACAGGGTTTCAGGTTGTATTCTGACACTATCAGTGTTTTGGGTTTGTTTTTTGTAATACTGTATTTCTCTTTTCGTTTTTCCTAGTAAAGAACTGTTATTTCTATTCCCATATCTTTGCCTGAGAGCCCCTAAATTTCAAAATTATTATAATTTGGAGGAAGATGGCTTGCATTTTTCATTTGGAGAGGCTCCTGCCTTACTTAGCAAATGCCTGTCTTTCAAACCAAGACAAGTACCTATCTCTTGTAACTAGAATAAACTTGTAACTAAAGTTATGTGCAATTTTCGTTG